>NC_041385.1:254533002-254608843 GCF_002162155.2 Triticum dicoccoides
GGTACTCCAGTAAAATGCCGATTTCACCCGGAACCATTCCGATGTCCAAACATAGGCTTCCAATATATCAATCTTTATGTCTCGACCATTTCGAGACTCCTCGTCATGTCCGTGATCACATTCGGGACTCCGAACAAACTTCGTTACATCAAAACTTACAAACTCATAATAAAACTGTCATCATAACGTTAAGCGTGCGGACCCTACGGGTTCGAGAACTATGTAGACATGACCTAGAACCATTCTCTGTCAATAACCAATAGCGGGACCTGGATGACCATATTGGTTCCTACATATTCTACGAAGATCTTTATCGGTCAAACCGCATAACAACATAAGTTGTTCCCTTTGTCATCGGTATGTTACTTGCCCGAGATTTGATTGTCGGTATCTAATACCTAGTTCAATCTTGTTACCGGCAAGTCTCATTACTCGTTCCGTAATATATCATCTCATAACTAACTCATTAGTTACAATGCTTGCAAGGCTTAGGTGATGAGTATTACCGAGAGGGCCCAGAGATACCTCTCCGACAATCGGAGTGACAAAACCTAATCTCGAATTATGCCAACCCAACATGTACCTTCGGAGACACCTGTAGAGCACCTTTATAATCACCCAGTTACGTTGTGACGTTTGGTAGCACACAAAGTGTTCCTCCGGTAAACAGGAGTTGCATAATCTCATAGTTGCAGGAACTTTGTATAAGTCATGAAGAAAGCAATAGCAGTATACTAAACGATCAAGTGCTAGGCTAACGGAATGGGTCATGTCAATCACATCATTCTCCTAATGATGTGATCCCATTAATCAAATGACAACACATGTCTATGGTTAGGAAACATAACCATCTTTGATTAATGAGCTAGTCAAGTAGAGGCATACTAGTGACTATATGTTTGTCTATGTATTCACACATGTATCATGTTTCCGGTTAATACAATTCTAGCATGAATAATAAACATTTATCATGATATGAGGAAATAAATAATAACTTTATTATTGCCTCTAGGGCATATTTCCTTCACTGAGGGCTAACAGGCGGCTTTCTTCCAGCAAGTCGACGCTGTCTTCTCTAGCTTCTTTGGCCTCCGCCTCCGTGTACATGGTGACCCGAGGTGAGTCGAACTCGATGTCAGTTGGGATGACAGCCTCAGCACCATATACAAGGAAGAAGGGGGTGAAGCCGGTTGACTTGTTTGGAGTAGTGCGCAGACTCCAGAGGACGGCCGGTAGCTCGTCGAGCCAGCAGCCGGCCAAACGCTCCAGTGGCACGACCAGTCGGGGCTTGATGCCGGAGATGATGAGGCCGTTTGCTCGCTCGACTTGGCCGTTTGACTGCGGGTGGGCAACGGACGCCAAGTCCAGTCAGATGCCCTGTGTCGCGCAGAAATGTGCCAATGCTCCCTTGGTGAAATTTGTGCCATTGTCGGTGATGATGCTGTGTGGTACGCCGTACTGGGTTGTAATGTCTGCAATGAATGTCACGGTAGTCGGCCCATTCAGTTTCTTGATCAGCTTTGCTTCGATCCACTTGGTAAATTTGTCTATGGCGACAAGCAGATGTGTCATGCCGCCGCGCGCCGTCTTGAATGGTCCGACCATGTCCAGTCCCCAGACGGCAAAGGGCAAAGTGATGGGGATGGTCTTGAGTGCAAAAGCCGGCAGGTGTTGCTTGGAGCCAAAGACTTGGCACCCTTTGTAGTGTTTGACTAGTTCCTTGGCATCATCCAATGTAGTCGGCCAGAAGAATCCATGGCGGAAGGCCTTGGCAACAAGAGCCCGGGAGGCGGCATGGTGGCCGCATTCGCCTTGGTGGATATCTTCGAGGATTGCTATGCCCTTCTCTTGCTCAACGCAGCGCTGAAAGATTCCGGTAGCGCTGCGCCTAACTAGCTCTTGATTCATTATTGTGTAGGCTCCGGCTCGGCGTTGGACTTGTCTTGCTGAGATCTCGTCAGTCGGTAGCTCTCCATTTACCAGAAAGTGGAGGATGGGCTGAGCCCATGATGGAGCTGTGATTTCTTCGATTGCCAAGACAGCTACTGCAACCAGGGTGGGCGGGCTGGGTTGTGAGGAGTTGGAGTCGGCCTCCGCCTGCTGTGCTGCTGCAGTCCCCGGGCCAGGTTTGACTATGGCAGTCCCCGAGCCGGCTGCCGAAGTCCCCGGGCCGCCTGCCTGGTCACCAAAGTTGGATCCGACTGCGTCGGGGTCAGGCGGCACGAAGATGGAACTGGAATCTGGAGATGGCTTGACAGATGGCTTGAGGAGGCATTGGAGGGCGACGCCGGTTGGTATAGCTTGTCGGGTGGAGCCTATTCGTGCCAGGGCATCTGCTTGCTCGTTGTCGGCTCGTGGCACGTGAAGGAACTCGCACCCCTCGAAATATCCGCTGAGCTGCTGGACGAGAAAACGGTAGCTTGCCATGTTTGCGTCCTTGGCATCCCAGTCGCCGGATGATTGCTGAACCACTAAGTCTGAGTCGCCATAACACAGGATCCAGCGGATGCCGAGTTCCTTGGCTAGCCGGAGTCTGTGTATGAGCGCTTCGTACTCGGCCACATTGTTGGAGGCGGCAAAGTGGATTTGCAATGTGTATCTGAGTTTGTCGCCCTTGGGAGAGGTGAGGATGATGCCGGCTCCCAAGCCGGTGCGCGTCTTGGACCCGTCAAAATGCATCCGCCAATGAGTGGAGTCGGGGGCCGGCGGCAGGTACTGGGTCTCGGCCCAGTTGATGAGGAAGTCGGCCAGTGCTTGGGACTTGATGGCGGTGCGGGGCTGATAGTAGATTGTGTACGGAGCCAGCGCAATGGCCCATTTCACCACTCGGTCGGATGCGTCCCGGTTGCCTATGATCTCGGCAAGCGGGGCAATGCATACGACTGTGATGGGATGTTCTTGAAAGTAGGGCTTGAGTTTCTTGGAGGCAAAGTACAAACCATAGCACATTTTCTGATAGTGCGGGTAGTTCTGTTTTGAGGTGGATAATACTTCGCTCAAATAATATACCAGGCTCTGGACTAGCTGAGCTCCGCCTTCTTCTGGACGCTGGACCACAATGTCTGTACTGACCACCCGGCTGGTGGCGGCGATGTAGAGGAGCATGGGCTCCTTCTCAGTTGGGGCCGCCAAGACAGGAGGTGTGGACAGTATCTTTTTCAGCTCGTGGAAAGCTTGATCCGCCTGGTCATTCCACTCAAACTGAGTGGACTTCTTCATAAGTCGGTAGAGGGGAAGAGCCTTCTCTTCGAGTCGGCTCATGAAGCGGTTCAAAGACGCCAGGCATCCGGTGAATTTCTGGACGTCTCGCAGCTTGGTAGGGACCTTCATTCTCTCTATGGCCTTGATCTTCACTGGGTTGCACTCGATGTCGCGTTCGGAGACCAGGAAGCCTAGAAGTTGGCCGGCTGGTACCCCGAACACGCACTTCTCCGGTTTGAGCTTGATTTGAAACCGGCGCAAGCTCTAAAAGGTCTCCTTGAGGTCTTCCAGCAGAGTGCCGTGTTTCTCCGTCTTCACCACGACATCATCTACATAGACGTGGGCATTTCTGCCGAGTTGCTTGAGGAGGCATTTCTGCATGCAACGCTGAAAAGTGGCACCGGCGTTTCTCAAGCCGAATGTCATAGTTAGGTAACAGAAAGCTCCGAATGGGGTGATGAAGGCGGTCTTCAAGCGATCAGCTGGGTTCAGCTTTATCTGGTGGTAGCCGGAATAAGCATCCAAGAAACTCAATAGCTCGCATCCGGCTGTGGAGTCTATCACTTGGTCGATCCTTGGCAGGGCGAACGGATCTTTAGGGCAGGCTTTGTTGAGGCTGGTGTAGTTGATGCACATGCGCCACTGCTTGTTTTTCTTCAACACGAGGACTGGGTTGGCAAGCCATTCTGGAAAGAATACTTCCATAATGAAGCCGGCTGCCAGAAGCCGGGCTATTTCTTCTCCGACTACTCTTCTCTTCTCTTCTGACAGGCGGCGCAAGGGCTGCCTGACCGGCTTTGCGTCAGATCGGACGTGTAGCTTGTGCTCGGCGAAATCCGTCGGGACACCCGGCATGTCTTTGGGAGACCATGCAAAGACGTCCTGATTCTCATGGAGGAAATCGACGAGCTCGCCTTCCTATTTGCTGTCAAGGCATGTGCCTATGACAGCGTGCCTCTCCGGGTGCTCCGGGTCCAGGGGTATCTTCTTTGTCTCCTTGGCCGGCTGGAAAGAACCTTGAGCTTCACATTCTTTGGGGTCAGGAGACAAGGCCGGCTACTTGCCAGCCAAGGTCGCAACTCGATCCAGCATCTTCTTCTCTTCGGCGATCACGAGGGACTCGGCCAGCCGGCTGCTGGCTGTTGCACACTCAGAAGACTTCTTGTAGTCTCCTGCTATGGTGATAATGCCCTTGGAACTCGGCATCTTCATCTTGAGGTAGGCGTAGTGGGGCACAGCCATAAACTTGGCCAACGCTGGTCGGCCAAGCAATGCGTGGTATGGGCTCTCCAAATCCACTACCTCGAACCATATTGCCTCTCGGCAGAAATGATCCTTGTCCCCAAAGAGGACATCCATCTTGATCTTGCCGATTGGTGAGCAGGATAGGCCGGGTACGATGCCATGGAACACAATCCGGCTTGGTATGAGTTGCTTTGGCTTGATGTTTTGAGCTTCTCCATTGTATCTCGGTACAGTATGTTGATACTGCTCCCGCCGTCTATCAGCACGCGGGAGAAACAAGCGGCGCGCCTCTCCGTTGCCAGGGTAGAATCCAAAACGAGGGCATAGGAGCCAGGAGATGGCATCACCTCTGGGTGGTCGTCCCGGCTCTAGCTGATGGGCTTCTCTGACCAGTGCATAAACTCAGGGTTACTGGAAGCGACCGCGTTGACCTCTTGGTGTTGTCGGCGCCGACTTCGCAGATCTTCTGGTTGGCTCGTAAAGACGACGTAGGCGGCATGCTCGTCAGGGAACTTGTCGTGGACGGCTCCGACTGCTGGCCGAGCGGCCGGCTGCTGGGGGCAGGAGGCGGCGGGCCCGCAGGCGGAGGCGGCAGCAGACCCTCGCCCTTGGAGATCCGGGTGAGCCAATGGCACTTCTGGGTTGTATGGTTGGATGGCTTCGCGCCGCTGTGGAACTTGCAGGGGGCGTCGAGAGTTTGCTCATAGGAGAAAGCCGGCTGCCAAGCCGGCCTGCCGCCCTTCTGCTTCTTGGGCGTGGGCCGCCCCTCAGGTTGTTCGTCTTCGAATGTGGCTACTTGCCGACTGGCGGAAGTCGGCATCGGAGCCTTGCGCTTGTTGTCATTTTGGTATGGGCGCCGAGAGGACTCTCCAGCCAGCGTCTTGGGAGCCGGCGCAAGCACCTTCCCGAAAGCGTCGACTCGAAGCTCGGTCTTCATGGAGGAGTCGTCTGTGGCGTATTTGTCCGCGATGATCAGCAGCTCGTCAAGGGTAGTCGGCTCGTCGCAGAGGAGTCGGTGCTTGAGGAGGGTGCCTTCTCGGCACCCGGCCGTGAAGTACTCTATTGCTTGAACCTCGTGCACCCCTTCGCAGGAGTTTCTGAGCTCGGCCCAATGCGTAAGGTAGTCATGAGTCGACTCGTTGGGTCCTTGTACGCACAAGGAGAGCTGCCGGGCTTGGGAGCCCGCTTGTAAGTGCTGGTGAAATTGCGGATGAAGGCTTCCGTGAAGTCGAGCCAGCTGTTGATGCCGTAAGGCTTGAGGCTGTTGAGTGTAACGCCCTCGATGCGGCTATAGCTCCCACGTGTCGAGGCACGACTTAGAGGCATAACCGCATTGAAAGCAATGTCGCAAGTCAGGCAATCATTACAACATCCCATGTAATATATATAATAAAAGGGGAAGATATCATAGTTGGCTTACACTCGCCACGTCACATCAGAGTACATAAATAACATCCATCAAACAAACACTCATGGCCCGACTACGGCGCCAAAATAGAAAATAAGACCCCCAACATGCGACAAGGTCCTGAATCGATAACCCCAACTAGGCACCACTACTGATCATCTGGAAAGGACACGTAGTATCGCTGAGAGTCCTCGTCGAACTCCCACCTGAGCTCGTAATCGTCAACTGGAGCAGAATCACCTGGACCTGCATCTGGAGTTGTAGTATCTGTGAGCCACAGGGACTCAGCAATCTCACACCCACGCGATCAAGACTATTTAAGCTCATAGGAATGAATAAGGCAAATATATGTGGAGTTGCAGCAAGCGACTAGCATATGTGGTGGCTAACTTATACGCGAAAGAGAGCGAGAAGAGAAGGCGAAGCACGAGCGAGAAGCTAAAGGAACATCCTGCGCAAGCATAACTCCAACACCGTGTCCACTTCCCGGACTCCGCCGAGAAGGGGCCATCACGGTAACACACACGGTTGATTCATTTTAATTAAGTTTAGTTCAAGTCATCTACAACCGGACATTAACAAATTCCCATCCGCCCATAACCGCGGGCACGGCTTTCGAAAGATCAATCCCTGCAGGGGGGGTCCCAACTTAGCCCATAACAAGCTCTCACGGTCAACGAAGGAATAGACCTCCACCCAAGACACACCGATCAGACTCGGTATCTCGGTACAACAAGATGATTCGACAGGTTAAAACAAGTCCAGCAACACCGCCCGAATGTGCCGACAAATCCCGAGAGGAGCTGCACATATCTCTTTCTCAGGGCACACTCAGATGAGACTAGCTACGAGTAAAACCAACCCTCAAGTTTCCCCGAGGTGGCCCCGCAGGCAGCTCAGTTCGGACCAACACTCAGAGGGAGCACTGGCCCAAGGGGGCTAAAATACGATGACCCTCGGGCTCCGGAAACCCAAGGGAAAAGAGGCTAGGTGGCAAATGGTAAAACCAATGTTGGGCATTGCTGGAAAAGCTTTAATCAAGACGAACTATCAAGGGGTTCCCATTATAGCCCAACCGTGTAAGGGACGCAACAATCCGGGAACATAACACCGATATGACGGAAACTAGGGCGGCAAGAGTGGAACAAAACACTAGGCGAGAGGCCGAGCCTTCCACCCTTTGCCAAGTATATAGATGCATTAAGATAACATAGCAATATAATGATATCCCAACAAGTAAATAAATGTTCCAACAAGGAACGGCTCCAATCTTCACCTGCAACTAACAACGCTATAAGAAGGCTGAGCAAGCGGTAACATAGCCAATCAATGGTTTGCTAGGACAATGGTGGGTTAGAGGTTCAACATGGCAATTGGGAGGCTGACAAGCAAAAGGTAGGCATCGTAGCAGTGGCAAAGCAAAAGAGCGAGCAAACTAGCATAGCAAAGATAGTAGTGATTTCGAGGGTATGATCATCTTGCCTGCACAGTTGTCAGAGTTGACTGGATCCTCACAAGCAAACTCAACGGGCTCCTCGGTAGCGAACTCGTCTCCCGGCTCTACCCAAAGACAAACAAGCAACAAGGACACAATCAACCACGGGCAAGACCAAGCAATATGATGAAATGACGATATGCTATGCGGGATGCAAAATGTAAGATATGACAGGAAATGCATGAACCTGGCCTCAACTTGGAAAACCAAGTGTGCCACTGGATAGAGGGGATGAAATCGCTTGAAAACGATATAAAGATCATAGGAATCGGAGCTACGGTTTGGAAATGGCAAGCGTTTTAAGATATGACACCGGTCTGCGATTTACAGCAAGTAGGCATCTAAATACAACGAAATGAACATGCTACAGCCACCAAACATGAAAACAAAATACATGGCAGTGATGTACACAAGATGGTTGACAAAACACTAGCACTGAGCCATAGGCAAATTCATCCATTAAGAGGTTCAAACAAGCATGGCTAAAACGCAAATGCAAAACAGATTTCAGACTTAGTGAAATCAACACTAGTCTGAAATTTCAGATCACGATGCTCTCTTCGGAGCAGCAAAACAACATGATAGAAAACCTGACCATGACAAGTAAGAACATGGCATGGAGCTACTCAACAAGCTTTAAAAAACATTCAAAGTGACCTGGGGCCAAAAGGGTTCACAAAATACTCTACCGAGCTCACGAACATTGCTCGAACACAATCAGTTTTCAGACTTAGTGAAAACTGAGACATGCTGAAATTTAACTCACGAAGGCATGTAAACGAGCTCGATGCACTCACCATGGTGCAAGTCATGGCAAGGGAAGCATATAACCATCAAGAAGGCACAAAGTGCTAGCTACACATGGCAAGAACGAAGGCATAGCATGCATGGAACACTAACGGTAGCATCGGCGAAATCGCAAACAAGTTGACGATCTGCCCAGATTAACAACGAAGCAAAAGTTGAGCTCGATTGAGTCAACCTAGAGCACTCCACAAATGCCAACAAAGACATGGATGGATAGAGCATGACATAAATATCAAAACTCCCTTACTGATCATCCTCAAAAGAGGCACGGATCGCTAGGAAACAAGCTGGACATATAGCATCATGAACTAAAATATCCCAGACTTAGCGAAAATCACTAAGTCCCTGAAATCTGCAATCTCAGGTACCTCTCTTCGCAAGCTTGCACAAGACAACACACACATCCTAAAAATGCATGGGTGGCACCTCTGGAAAGAAGACAAAATGCTTCACAATACATCCCAAAGGGGCACAGGCATATCATGCACGGATTAAACATAGCAAAAATGACAAAAGTGCATGATGAACTAACGGTTCTGCAATTTAACTCAAGAAGCCTCCTTCTAACAGCATTTTGGGTATCAAGATGACCTCAAATGCAAATGATGCAATGGAATGAAATGATGTACATGTCGAGGCGAAGATTTTGATATATCATACGCCTAAAACGGATCTACGGTTGCGGAGATACGAGCAGTCAAACATCGCATAAAAATTAGGGTTACGGGGATGAAAAGTCAACCTAGAGGATTAGATCTCAGATCTGGCGCGGTTTACGGAGTTCGCCGGAAACACTGTAGCTGCTCGCCGGAGTTGCGCCGGAGAGGCCCAGGAGCTCGCCGGAGCTCGGGGAAGAGGCCGGGGAGGTCGGGGTCGCCGGATCCGGCACTCCCGCGGCCGGATCTGGCCGGAGACGCGGCGAGGAGGCGGCAGCCGGTCGGGGGGCGGCGACCGGAGCGCGGCGGCGGTGGGGCGCCGGCGACGCAGGCGGCGGTGGCCCGGCGACGAGGGAGAAGAAGCGGGGCGCGGCGGAGGGGAGTGGCCCGGTCGGACGAGGAGGCGGGCTCCCCGCGGGCTCGGGCGGGCCGGCGCGACCGCGGCGATGTGGGCGCCCGTCCGGGACACGTGGCGCGGCGGCGTTGGTTGAGGCGGGCGGCTGGGTGGAGCGGACGCTGTCCGGCGCGGGCCGGACACGTCCGTCGGCGGCGGAGGAAGGAGATCTGTTTTTTTTAGGGTTTCGGGGAGAGGGAGAGATCCGAAAACGGAGGGGTGTATATATAGGCATAGAGGGAGCTAGGAGAGTCCAAATGAGGTGCGGTTTTCGCCCACACGATCGTGATCGAACGCTCTAGGACATGGAGCAGAGTTTGGTGGGTTTTGGGCCAAATTTGGGGGGTGTTGGGCTGCAACACACACGAGGCCTTTTCGGTCCCTCGGTTAACCGTTGGAGTATCAAACGAAGTCCAAATGACCCGAAACTTGACAGGCGGTCTACCGGTAGTAAACCAAGGCCGCTTGGCAAGACTCGGTCCAATCCGGAAATGTTTAAACCCCACACAAGAAAGAAAGGTAGAAATGACCACCGGAGGAGAACGGAACGCCGGATTGCAAAACGGACAACGGGGAAAATGCTCGAATGCATGAGATGAACATGTATGCAAAAGCAATGCACGTGAAAACATGATAAGGGATGCACGAAAAAGAAAACAACACACGGAGACAAAGACCCAAACCCGAGAAATAAATATAACTTAGCGCCGGAGACGGCAAGAGTTGGATACAAATATGGAAAATATATCTGGGGCGTTACATTGAGCCAGGTACGTGTCGTGCCTTGGAGTATCAGGGGGACATATTTCATGGCAACATGTCGGTTGCCGTTTGCTATGCGAACCGCGGTGGAGTAGTCGATCAACCAGTCCTCCAGCTTCACGGAGCCATTGTACTTGGGCGTGTCTCTTGGGAGCGAGAACCCTTTGGGAAAGGGCTCGTCGCGGATGCGGGGGCCGAAACAAGGCGGGCCGACATCATCTTCTTCTTCCAGGGCCAGGGATCGAGCAAGGTGGTTGATCCGATGGCGGGCATCGTTCTCGCCGACTCCTTCGCGGCGACCAAGTCGGCCGCTGAGAGTCAGATGCTCAATAGGCGGTGGGGTGGGATATCTTTCCCCACGGGGCGGAGGAGGAGGCGGGTCGCCTCGTCTCTCCACACCTCAGGGACGGCCTTCTGCGTCGCGCTCGATGGTGATTCGTGTCCGGCTGCGGCTAGCAGCCGGCTCCTTCTCTTGTCTCGCACGGGCGCCACCCACAGTCGGCGTACGCGACGTCGCGTCGTGTTCTCAGCGAGGGGGGTTCCAGCTTGGATGTCGGCTTCGTGCCGCTCTTCGGCCGCGTCGATCAGCTGCTGGATGCATCTGGTCATGTAGGGGAGCTCGTCGGCCCCCAGTCTGTTTAGCTCGTCAACGATCGACTGGGCGGTGCGTAGATTCTCGAGGGGCGTGGCATTGACCGGACGGTCCGCTCCCAGCATGATGGCGATGGCCGCGCTGCGTTTCTTGATGACGCCGACTCGGCTCGGCCCTTCTGGAGGCGGCGTGCCGAAGGCGGCACGGTCGACTTCGCGCTGGTGGGCTTCCGTGAGGCGTCTCATGGTGTTTATCTTCTGGCCCTCCGCGACAAGGGCAAGGCGGCGGGCCTCCAGCGCCTCGGCGTTGGCGTCGGCCGGAATGGGGACGGACAAGTCCTGCAGCACCGCTTGCAGGGCGTCGTGGGTGTTCTTGCCGGAGGCGGCTCCGTGGCTGATGACCAGCACCTCGGTGACGGTGCTGCCGCCACTGTCAGCTCGAGGGAGAGGGTCGTCAAAGACGATCACGTCGGTGGGGAAGGCGTCGAGTGATGCCGTGTCGGAGTCAACAAGCATCGGGTCGGTGGAGCCGACTGACTCCAAGTCCGCGGTAGGCTCACCGGAGACGTGGAGTTGGTCGAGGAGGCTGACGAGGCGGCTCTCGAGGCAGCCGGTGCCCGCATTGGATGCAGGCTCGTCGGAGATGCAAACCTCGCCAAGGAGATCGGCGAGGCAGCTCGCCGCACAGGTGTCGTCGACGCTTTGCAGCGCGTCGGGGCAAGCGCCATCGGGCGTGCCGGGCTGGCTACGCTTGCGAGGGAGAAAGAGGGTTCCCGTCCAGAACAGGTCTCCGGACGACGGTGCACCTAGCCCCACGGTGGGCGCCAAATGTCGGGTGGTAAGTGCAACATATGCAAACGGATGGCTTATCATTGTGGGAGCCAGTAAGGCATCGCCGGTGCCTGGAAACGGGATAAGGCGAAGACATGCACGCTGGCGGATCTTACCCAGGTTGGGGGCTCTCCGTGGAGATAATACCCCTACTCCTGCTCTGCGGGGTCTCCGCATGATCACTAGATCGATAAGAAGCTACAAGTAGCTCCTTGAGCTGTTCAGTGGTAGGAGGAAGAAGGGCAAGGCTAGCTCTCTCCTCTCCCGATGGTAGTGTCTAAAACTCTCTGAGATCAACCCTTTGCATGGGTGTCCCGGGGGTTTATATACGCCTACCCCCCGGGGGTACAACGGTAATCCGGCTGGGTGCGGGCCAGGCCGTCAGTGTCTAAGACCACCGCCTTCTCTGCCGGCTTCTAGGGCCCGCCGACTGGTGGGTCCTGCCGGCTGCCGGCCCGTTGGTCGACAGGCCGGCCCCACCGCTTGGGGGATCTTGTCGGGGGCTGGTTACTATTGCCTTGCCTCTGATGACGAGGGCTTTGTCGAGGTAAGCATGGCTACAGTTGCGCCGCCTTGCGGGCTGCCACTGTAGCCTTACCTCGTCTTGTTTACCTAATGGTGCGCGCGCCCCGAGGGGGGAGCAAGCTAGCTATAGGAAGCTGGCCCGGCCTTAGGCTGGCTGAGGGAGGCTGGGCCGCCTTCGGATGTCTCTCTGACCGAAGGGGCCCGCCGCCTGCGGGCCGTACTGGCAACACGGCGTGGATGGCGTCATGATCCGCATGGCAACAGTGCCACGCCAGACGGGGGATGGCCGCCCCGTACGGCGTACTGTAGCCATGCATACACCGGGATTCGGGGGTGGCAGGGTTCGCTCTAGCCACGCCCCGTCCCGTCACCGTTATGGGGGTGGACTTTAGGATGCGGCCTTCGGCCGCTTGCTTCTTGGAGTCGGCCCTTCGTGGGCCGCCTTCTGGGAGTCGGTCCTTTATGGGCCGGCTTCTTGGAGTCGGCCCGATCGTGGCGTCCTCCAAAGGTTGTTTTATGGCCAGGACGCCTTCGACCAGCCGGCCTATGCGATAGCCGGCCGGAGGAAGGCGGCTCCGTGTCTCAGGTGCTTCAAGGCCCCGATCGGCCCATTGTTTTTCCTCAGGGCCTAAGGGAGCCGATTAGGCTACCCGTGGTCATTTACTCCGACACCGTGTATGTGGACCTTTATTATGCAGTTCGTCGCTTTTATTACTTCCACAACAAGTTCGTACAAAGCTTATTTTCTCTGCACTAATAAGTCATACATATTTAGATAGCAATTTTTATTGCTTGCACCGATGACAACTTACTTGAAGGATCTTACTCAATCCATAGGTAGGTATGGTGGACTCTCATGGCAAAACTGGGTTTAAGGATATTGGGAAGCACAAGTAGTATCTCTACTTGGTGTAAGGAATTTGGCCAGCATGAGGGGGAAAGGCAAGCTCAACATGTTTGGAAGGTCAATGACAATATACTTTAACTAAGATGTCGGAAAACATAAACCATTACGTTGTCTTCCTTGTCCAACGTCAAATCTTTTAGCAAGTCATACTTAATGAGTGCTTCACAATCATAAAAGATGTCCAAGATAATATATTTATATGTGAACCCCTCTTTCCTTATTACTTCCTATTAATTGCAATGATGAGCAAGGCTACGTTCATCAACTCTCAACAATTTTTATGCCTCATACTTTCTATGTGTGAAGTTATCACTATCCATAAGATCAATATGAACTCTTTTGTTCTTTCTACTTTTTCAAGATCATAGCAACATAGCAAAGCCCTTGACTCAAAACTAATCTTTATTATAGATAGCACACGGACTCGATTACATAAAGAGATCACAAAGCAAAACTCAAAACTACTTGATATCAAAACTTTGAACTAATAGATCAAGATACTACTAAAAGGATCAAACTAAATAAAGCGGTAAAGATAGGAGTGTGATGGCGATACGATACCGGGGCACCTCCCCTAAGCTTGGCAGTTGCCAAGGGGAGTGCCCATACCCATGTGATTATTTCTTAGGAGGTAGTGAAGTAGGAGTTGTTGATGATGTAGGCTTGTTGTCCGTCTTCCAAGGCATAGGCTCTCCATCATAAAATGGTGATCGAGTCTCCGGGATCCTTAAATCTGCAGCCATATTCATCCTTTTAAATCTATATTCATACTCACAGTTCTGGTTTTGCAGGTCATAGATCTAGGCTTGGAGGTGTTCGATTTTCTCTTGAAGCTTGAAGATGGTCTCGCCAATGACTTTGGCATCCAGCTTGTGGTTGTTGGTGAACTCTGTGATCATCATCTGGTTTGCGTTGAGTCCACGCTCCACCATCCCCTAACACTTGAAAACTTCTTGCTCCATAGCATCGAGCTTTGTCTCCATGCTCCCGGTACGCCTTGGTCCCTCCACATCGCGGATGTGCAACACTCCCTCATGCATCTCAATGGTTTGAGGGTGATGCAGCACCTCCGCAAGATAGGGGTTGATAACCCTCTCGAAAAACTTGTCCTTGGGAGCGCTTGGAGACGACATGATGCTCTAGATCTGAAACAGAAATAGCTTGAAACGAAAACAGAGGATATTTGCGTGATACGGTGGTCAAAACCTTCGGGAGTATATATAATGAATTTTTACCGACCAAAATACGTAACATACAAGAAAAGGGAGTCCGGGAGGCACACGAGGTGCCCACGAGACAGGGGGCGCACCCTACAGGGGGGGCGCGCCCTCCTCTCTCATGAGAGCCTCGTGCCCCTTTCGGACTACTTGTTTCTTCCTAAAATTCTTAAATAATCCAAAACTGATAAAAATTGCCATTAGAGTTCTTTTGGAGTCGGTTTACTTACCATACCACGTACCTATGCCTTTTTGGAGTATGGACCGTTCTGGAAAGTCTCTTATGTATTCCTCAGGGGTTATGGTTTCAATAATATTAGTTTCAACGTTGATAGGATTACCTGAAATATAATGCTTAATTCTTTGACCGTTTACCACCCTCGGATTTGTGCCTTCAAAGTTGTTGATTTTTGTAGCCCCAGAATGATAGACCTCCTCGATAACGTAGGGACCTTCGCATTTTGAGAGAAGTTTTCCTGCAAAAAATCTTAAATGAGAATTGAACAATAACACATAATCTCTTACGTTAAACTCACGCTTTTGTATCCTCTTATCATGCCAGCGTTTTACTTTTTCTTTGAAAATCTTAGCAATCTCATATGCTTGGGTTCTCCATTCATCAAGTGAGCTAATATCAAATAACCTTTTCTCACCGGCAAGTTTGAAGTCATAATTGAGCTCTTTAATAGCCCAATATGCTTTATGTTCAAGTTCAAGAGGTAAATGACATGCTTTTCCATAAACCATCTTATATGGAGACATACCCGTAGGATTTTTGTATGCAGTTCTATAGGCCCATAATGCATCATCAAGTTTTTTGGACCAATTCTTTCTAGATCTATTCACAGTCTTTTGCTAAATTAATTTGAGCTCTCTATTGCTCAACTCTACTTGACCACTAGACTCGGATGATAAGGAGATGCGATTCAATGATTGACATCATACTTAGCGAGCATCTTACGGAAAGCACCATGAATAAAGTGTGAACCACCATCAGTCATAAGATATCTAGGGACTCCAAACCTCGGAAAAATAACTTCTTTAAGCATTTTAATATAAGTGTTATGATCAGCACTACTAGTTGGAATAGCTTCTACCCACTTAGTAACGTAATCAACAGCAACTAAAATATGTGTATAACCATTGGAGGCAGGAAAAGGTCCCATATAATCAAAGCCCCAAAAATCAAACGGTTCAATAACAAGAGAATAATTCATAGGCATTTCTTGACGTCTACTAATGTTACCTATTCTTTGACATTCGTCACAAGATAAGACAAACTTACGAGCATCTTTGAAAAGAGTAGGCCAATAAAAACCAGATTGTAGTACCTTGTGTGCAGTTCTATCTCTAGCGTGGTGTCCTCCATAGGATTCAGAGTGACACTTGCGTAGGATTTGTTCCTGTTCATGCTCGGGCACACAACATCTAATAATACCATCTACTCCTTCTTTATAAAGGTGTGGATCATCCCAGAAGTAATGTCTTAAATCATAAAAGAACTTTTTCTTTTGCTGGTATGTGAAACTAGGCGGTATATATTTAGCAACAATGTAATTAGCATAATCAGCATACCAAGAAGCAGTACGAGAAGCATTGACAACCGCTAATTGTTCATCAGGAAAACTATCATTAATAGGCAGTGGGTCATCAAGAACATTTTCTAACCTAGACAAGTTGTCTGCAACAGGGTTCTCAGCTCCCTTTCTATCAATGATATGCAAGTCAAATTCTTGGAGCAAGAGAACCCATCTAATGAGTCTAGGCTTAGCATCTTTCTTTTCCATAAGATATTTAATAGCAGCATGATCAGTGTGAATAGTAACTTTGGAATCAACAATATAAGGTCTAAACTTATCACATGCAAACACAACTGCTAAGAATTCTTTTTCAGTAGTAGCATAATTTCTCTGGGCAGTATCAAGAGTCTTGCTAGCATAATGGATAACATTCAATTTCGTATCAACTCTTTGCCCTAAAACAGCTCCTACAGCATAATCACTAGCATCCCACATAATTTCAAAAGGTAAATTCCAATTAGGTGGCTGAACAATAGGTGCAGTGATCAAAGCCTTCTTAAGTGTTTCGAATGCTTCTACACAATCATCATCAAAGACAAAAGGAATATCTTTTTGCAATAAATTGGTCAGAGGCCTAGAGATTTTAGAAAAGTCCTTAATGAACCTCCTATAAAAACCGGCGTGACCCAGGAAACTTCCTATACCTTTTATGTCCTTGGGACATGGCATCTTTTCAATAGCATTAACTTTGGCTTTATCAACTTCAATACCTCTCTCGGAGATCTTGTGCCCCAAAACAATGCCTTCATTAACCATAAAGTGACACTTTTCCCAATACAGGACGAGACTAGTGTCTTCACATCTCTGCAAAACTCGATCAAGGTTGCTCAAACAATCGTCAAAGGAGGATCCATAGACGGAGAAGTTATCCATGAATACCTCACAAATCTTTTCACAAAAATCAGAAAATATAGCCATCATGCATCTTTGAAAGGTAGCAGGTGCATTACATAAACCAAAAGGCATACGTCTATAGGCAAAAGTACCAAAAGGGCAAGTAAAAGTAGTTTTAGATTGATCCCCCACTGATACAGGTATCTGAGAGAAGCCAGAATAACCATCTAGAAAGCAAAAATGTGTGTGTTTGGATAGCCTTTCTAGCATTTGACCGATAAAAGGTAAAGGGTAATGATCTTTCTTAGTAGCCTTATTTAACTTACGGAAATCAATTACCATCCTATAACCTGTAATAATTCTTTGTGGGATCAATTCATCTTTATCATTAGGAACAACGGTAATACCTCCCTTTTTAGGGACACAATGGACAAGGCTTACCCATTCACTATCAGCAACGGGATAAATAATACCTGCCTCAAGGAGCTTTAGTATCTCCTTTCTTACCACTTCCTTCATTTTGGGATTTAATCGTCTTTGAGGATCTCTAACTGGTTTGGCATCTTTCTCCACTGAAATTTTGTGTTGACATAATGTGGGACTAATGCCCTTAAGATCATCCAGAGTATATCCAATAGCACCTCGGTGCTTCTTTAGAGTTTTCAATAATCTTCTTTCTTCTTTCTCTGAAAGGTTAGCACTAATAATAACAGGATATATTTCATTTTCATCAAGATAAGCATACTTAAGATTATCAGGTAATGGTTTGAGTTCAAACACGGGATCACCCTTGGGTGGAGGGGGATCCCCAAGAATTTCAACGGGAAGGTTATGTTTCAACATAGGTTCTTGTTTAAGGAACACTTCATCTATTTCTTCCCTTTCCTTCATAAACATATCGTTTTCATGGTCTAGCAAATATTGTTCTAACGGATCAGTTGGAGGAACAACAATGGAAGCAAGACCAATAATTTCATCCCTACTAGATGGTTCCTTTTCACGATGTTGTCTACTAAACTTGGCAAAATTAGACTCATGAGACGTACCATCTATGCCAACAGTGACAACCTTCCTCTTACAATCAATCTTAGCACTAGCAGTATTCAAGAAGGGTCTACCAAAAATAATGGGACAAAAATCATCTTGTGGGGAACCAAGAACAAGAAAATCAGCAGGGTATTTAAACTTCCCACACAAGACTTCAACATCTCTAATAATCCCAATAGGTTTAATGGTGTCCCTATTGGCAAGCTTAATAGTAACATCAATGTCTTCTAATTCAATAGGTGCAATATCATGCATAATTTCTTTATAAAGATCATAAGGTATCGCATTAGCACTAGCACCCATATCACATAAACCATGATAACAATGATCTCCTATTATAACAGAAATAACAGGTGTGCCTACAACAGGTATATGTGTCTTAGTATCGGGTCTAGCAATATTAGCAGTTTCACCCAAGAAAGAGATAACATGCCCATCTAAATCCTCCTCCAAAAGATCTTTAATCATAGCAATACCAGGTTCCACATTAATTTGCTCAGGAGGTATATAAGTCCTAGTATTACTCTTACGAACAACAGTCGAAGCTTTAACATGATCTTTTATCCTAACAGGAAAAGGGGGTTTTCAACATAAGCAGTAGGAATAATAGGATCACTATATGTAATAGTCTTCTCTTCGACTGTAATAGGTGCAACTACTTTAACTTCAACAGGAGGATTATATTTAAACCACTTCCCTTTAGGGAGATCAACGTAAGTAGCAAAAGTTTCACAAAAAGTAGCTACTATCTCAGAGTCAAGTCCATACTTAGAGCTAAATCCACGGAAAGCATCGGTATCCATAAAAGATTTAACACAATCAAACTTAGGTGTCATACCTGACTCCTTACCATCGTCGGAACCCCAATCTTCAGAGTTGTGTTTAATTATTTCCAATAAGTCCCATTTGAAATAGATAGTCTTCAGCATATAGGAACCAGCACAAGAAGTATCGAGCAAGTTGCGATTATCAAGAGAAAGCCGAGCATAAAAATTCTAAATATTCATTTCCCGAGAAAGCTCATGATTGGGGCATGAATACAACATTTACTTAAGCCTCCCCCAAGCTTGAGTGATGCTTTCTCCTTCGCGAGGCCAGAAATTATATATGTAATTATGATCACGATGAACAAGATGCATAGGATAGAACTTCTGGTGAAATTCCAACTTCAATCGCTTATAATTCCAATATCTCGTATCATCACATAGCCTATACCATGTCATTGCCTCTCCCTTCAAAGATAAAGGGAAGACCTTCCTTTTGACAACATCATCGGGAATACCGGCAAGCTTAAATAATCCACAAAGATAAGGTGTAAGTCGGGATGCAATGTTCCATCTCCTGCAAAAGGATTAGCTAGCAGTTTTTCTATCATACCCGAAGAATCTCAAAGTGAATATTTTCATAAGGTTCAGTAGGTTGAGGAGCATCTATTGGCTCTTCTGGTTGGGGTGAAGATACCCCAAACAAGCCCCTTAAAGGATTAGTTTCCATAGTGACAAGTAACAGAAAATTTCAGCACACTATATAAATGTTTCCTTACCAAGTTCCACTCACCAAGAGCGCTACGCTCACCGGCAACGGCGCCAGAAAAGAGTCTTGATGACCCAAAAGTATAGGGGATCTATCATAGTCCTTTCTATAAGTAAGAGTGTCGAACCCAACGAGGAGCAGAAGGAAATAATAAGCGGTTTTCAGTAAGGTTTTCTCTGCAAGCACTGAAATAGTAGGTAATAGATAGTTTTGTGATAAGATAAATAGTAACGAGCAAAAAGTAAATAAAGTTCAGCAAGGTGGCCCAATCCTTTATGTAGCAAAGGATAAGCCTGGACAAATTCTAATAATAAAGAAGGAGCTCCCGAGGACACATTGGGAATTATTGTCAAGCTAGTTTTCATCACATTAATAAGATTCGCGTTCGGTACTTTGATAATTTGATATGTGGGTGGACCGGCACTTGGGTACTGCCCTAACATGGAAAAGCATCCCACTTATGATTAACCCCTATTGCAAGCATCTGCAACTACAAAAAGGATTATTAAGGTAAACCTAACCACAGCATTAAACATATGGGTCCATATCAACCCCTAACGAAGCAACGCATAAACTAGGGTTTAAGCTTCTGTCACTCTAGCAACCCATCATCTACTTATTACTTCCCTATGCCTTCCTCTAGGCCCAAATAATGGTGAAGTGTCATGTAGTCGACGTTCACATAACGCCACTAGAGGAAAGACAACATACATCTCATCAAAATATCGAACGAATACCAAATTCACATGACTACTAATAGCAAGACTTCACCCATGTCCTCAGGAACAAACGTAACTACTCACAAAGCATATTCATGTTCATAATCAAAGGAGTAATAATATGCATAAAGGATCTGAACATATGATCTTCCACCAAGTAAACCAAATAGCATCAACTACAAGGAGTAATCAACACTACTAGCAACCCACAGGTACCAATTTGTGGTTTTGATACAAGATTGGATACAAGAGATGAACTAAGGTTTTGAGATGAGATGGTGTTGGTGAAGATGTTGATGGAGATTGACCCCCTCCCGATGAGAGGATCGTTGGTGATTACGTTGGTGATGATTTCCCCCTCCCGGAGGGAAGTGTCCCCGGCAGAACAGCTCCGCCAGAGCCCTAGATTGATTCCGCCAAGTTTCCACCTCGTGGCGGCGGAGTTTCGTCCCGTAAGCTTTCCCACGATTTTTTCCAGGGGAAAACCCTTCATATAGCAGAAGATGGACGCCGGAAGCCCACCAGGGGGCCCAGGAGATAGGGGCGCGCCCTACAGGGGGACGCGCCTCCCTGTCTCCTGGACATGGTGTGGGCCCGCTGGCCTATTTCTTTTGCCCAAAAATTCTAATTAAATCTGAAAAGTTGTTTCGTGGAGTATCAGGTCTTTTGGAGTTGTGCAGATTAGGTTTCCAACGTTTGCTCCTTTTCCAGCCAGAATTCCAGCTGCCGGCATTCCCCCTCTTCATGGTAAACCTTGTAAAATAAGAGAGAATAGCCATAAGTATTGAGATATAATGTGTAATAACAGCCCATAATGCAATAAATATTGATATAAAAGCATGATGCAAAATAGACGTATCAGAGGCCTGCTAGACAAACAGAGGGTATGAGTGCAATATCAATAAGAGAGGGCGGGGGATGTCTGTCTGTCTATGCATGTGCGTGTGAGAGACGGGTCGGGAGGTATTCAAGGATGATGAGGGGAGAAGATATGGTTGTGGTAAGCATGCGTAACTACATAGGAAGATCAACCGTCGTGTGTCCGAGAAAAGGAGAGACATAACTAGCAAGGTAAGTGTATCGGTGCTTGGTGAAAACGAATTATAGTCGACCTGGCTATATGTAGGGAGATCAGTTCATATACACGCCTGCATGTGCTAGAAGCAAATAAGGTCCGGAGAGGTAGACAGGTGGAGAGGGTGTGGCTAGGAGGTGGTGTGAGAGGCCTACCATGTCGAGGGGGGAGGAGTGTGCGAGCATGTGATTAATGAAAAGAGGGGCGAGAGTGTGCACCTGCGTGGAATTGTATTGGACATATGGGGGCATGGACGGTGAGAAGAGAAGAGGGGAAGTATATATGTGTTTTTTGTAGGCACACTTGGCTAGAGAGGTATATCGACCGGTGTGTGCCAGAAAGAAGGAGCCGGGGGCCTACACACACCGCTGGTGGATGACCTAAAGAGAAATAATGAATGTGCGCGATGGAGGGGACGCTAAGGGTGTGTGAGGGGGGCGGGCGTGTGCATGCACGATAGAAAGTTAGCGCTAGCTAGCTACAAATAGAAGAGGATCGTGAAGGTGTAAAAGATGAACAAAGATCATAATTCATTATAAAAAAGGGACATTTACATCTGTGCCCCTAACTCGAAACCACTACTCAGATTTGCCCCTAATTTTGAAGCATGCTCAAATTTGCCCCTCCGCCGTTAAGTCACTACTCAGAAATGCCCTTCCGTATAGTACTGTAGCACTTTCCGTCCAATACTGTAGCACTTTCCGTCTGCTACAATACACATGGGCCTCTGACGGTCAAAGGCCTTTGACTGGACGGAAGGGCATTTCTGAGTAGTGACTTAACGGCAGAGGGGCAAATTTGAGCATGCTTTGAAATTAGGGGCAAATCTGAGTAGGTGGTTCGAGTTAGGGGCAGAAATGCAAATGGCCCTATAAAAAAGTGGGTACGGATACTTGAAGAAGATATCATAATGTAGAACATTGATTATAATTTGGGCTAATGTGTGGCTTTTGCAACTCGGGTCTAAATACTTGTCATACGGGGCACTATACTTTGTGTGATATACACGATGTACGTATGGAACATGGTTTAGATTATGAATATATAGTTAGTATATCAAATGTACTATTATTTGGAATCAACACCAAGTGTATTCAAAAAATAGAATTCGAGTTCATGTAGTACACATAGTTCATATCTATCTCTATAGTAATCATGTGGTGTGTTATTAAGGTAATACACGAATGATGGTTGAAGTTGGCAACAACCATGATTGTAGATTCTTATTGAAATAGAGAAACGAATTCAAATTTAGGTCGAATTGCAGCGGTAGTATAGACATTTGGAATGCACTAAAATGTTGGTATGAGTAGGTTACATGCATAGCAAGCGAAAAAATTAATCGGACATAACATGGATTCATACTAGCTTTGAATAGCATTTGTATGGTAAAACGAGGCAAGACTCTCTCTTTGTGTGGTGTGAATAGTTTTAATTTTTTTGTTTTCTTTTTGGTTGAGGGAAGTGCGAATTGATTTGGTACGTACAAGTACAATATTACTACATGTTAGGCTTGTCCCTAAAATTCAACCTGCGTCTTGTTATATCCCAAAAATTCAGATATCGGGCTCCCAAACTGGCGCCTTCACAACTAGCGCCTTGCTATCCCGAAATTACAATGCGCGCGAAAACTCCCTCCAGCTGCCAAATCCCGACACGCGAAATCCCCCTTCTAACCCTGAGCCGAAAGGGCCGCTAGTTCAAATCAGTGGGGGTACTTTTGTAACACACCCTACATTTTGGACAAGTGCGTCCCTAAGTCATGCTTCACCCCCTCCCGTTGCCCCCTTTTCGCCATTCGAAATCCCAGGCTGCAATAACCTCTCCGCTCCAGCCGCAAAACCCCACCCTCCTCCGTCCGCCACGTCACCGCTGCCCAGCCGGAGCCTCTTCCCCGACGACGTCGTCCACCGCAATAGCTCGACGTCCCTCGTCCACCTCCCCGGATGAGGATCCGTCATCCATCTCTCCATCCCGCCAGTTCAGCCGCCCCATCCTCCACCTCCAAGGAGCTGCTCCGACAATCGTCTCGTCTATCGCGGCTGCTCCATCCCCACAGCGCTGCCTTAACCTGCTCCACCGGAACCGCAGCATCCTCACTGACTCCTAGAACGAAGTCGAGGCCTACTTGGTGCCACCAAAGAGGTTGTACACTCATCGCATCGCACCTTCTCCTTAACTCGACCTCCCGGCGCCGACGGTGCTCTATCCCGCACCCCATGGAGTGGCTACCTTGAAGCCGGCTCCGCTGGCGACATCTCCACAGCGGCTCTCCCCCAGTGCGAGGCCCCTTCGGCGGCGGCGTCCATACCAGCCGGATCTGCTGCTGCTGCTCCAACTCTCGCTCGCTCGCTCGCGCTGCTGCTACTGCTCCGGCTCTCGCTCGATCGCTCGCTCGCCCAACTGCTGCTGCTACTCTCCCTGTCGCTCGTGCTGCTACTCAGCTCTGATTAAGCCACACTTCAGTCGAATGAATCAACTTTTGGGTCAGTCAATTTTCAGGGGTTGGGGGGGCTCCCCGGAGTTAAGGAAGAACCACCCGCAGCGGGGACGGAGGCTCGCCGGAGAGGTACCCCACTATCTATCTTAGGGTTCAGGGTGGGGGCGGGGGGGGCCTAGAGGGCTGGCTGGGGCAGCAGTGGCGAGTTGTTTCGGGGAGGCGAGGCGGCGCTGGGGCCGGCAGTTCGGCCGGTGCTGGCAGGCGGCTCAGGGGGGTGCAGGTTGAAGATGAACTGCAGGCCCTCCCTAAACTACATGTCAAGTGCCTCTATGCTACCATTGCGTTCAGTTTCGACAGTAGCATTCAGATTCCATAGTAAATTTCAGTTTTGACAGTTAAGTTCAGAGTCAACAGTTTTTACCTCATCTGTTGTAGTCAGGTGGTTTTGGTGATGTTAATTTTACATCCATTTTACATCATCTATTGGAGATGCTATTAGAATCCCACTTGAGATTGACGATGTCTGTCTTGTGCTGCTTCAGCCTTGACGTCTTACGGCTCACCGGAGCTGCTCCAACGACAGAACAATCCATCACAACATAGCAGTGCCCTAGACGCCATCTACAGATTCCTCAGATCTTCCTCCGCACCTCCGACAGCCACCTCTACCTCAACTGCTTCAGCGACCAACCCAACGATGCTGAGGTCGACACGGCTACGGCAAAGAGGTTGTACACTTGTTGCATCACTTATTACTATACATTCACGTCGATCCATTAGGGCTATTTTGGTTCAACGGAAAAAACATAGCAATAGGGAATTTTCCAAAGGCACTCTACTATTCAATTATTCATGCATTTTGTTGAAAGGAATGAAGCAAAACATCCACCTGGACCTACTTTTCAAAATCCTATGCATGAAAACAAGACCAAGTGCATTAGTGCCAGAATAACATTCAAACTGTACACACTTCATATGGTTTCTCTTTATTTTGGCCATGTTTCTTTGCATTCCTCTGCTCTTCCAATTCCTGTAAACCAAACACCCAAGTTGACAGAAATCATGTGTTTACAAATGCTCTGTTTACCATGTGCATTTTCCTATCCTATTCCGGTGTTTTTTCTATCCCTGCGTTTTAAGAATCATGCAAGCCAAATGAGCCCTTACAGAATTACTTCAGTTACAGGTACATGTCAAACGGAACTTTGTGTGGTTTGTCCTGCTCCTACCGCGACGTCGTCCACCTCACCTGAGCTGCTCCATCGGCAGAAGCATCCACCGAACCAGACATCATGACTCCTCACCGTCTTTCGCCGCCTCAGATATCATTCCCTGCCGCCGGCACCCACTGCAACGGCATCACCATCATCGACTTAGTAGATGAACCTGAGGAGTACACGGTTCCACAAGAGAGGTCGCACTCTTTTGTTTCTGCTTATGTTATGCATTGCTTAAACTTACCTGCTACTTTATCGTCCTGTTCAACTCTTGGACTCCCAAGTCAGGTCCAAATTAATGTTCAAACTTGAGTTCTAAATTAGTTGTGGGGCACATATCGAGGTAGCAATGAATAGTATGTATGTATAATATCTGGTTCACCTAGGGTATGCCTATGTTGTTCATCTTGGGTGGGAAACAAATAGTAAAGCAATCATCATCTATCTTTTTATTAATTTAAAGCAATCATCAGCCTGCTATCATTATTATTGGATCCATCCACTGGTTGTTACCATCACTCTAAATTTCTGCATGCTCTCCTTACATAATCTCACCATATTTTTTCGTATGCATGTTAGATATTGTACACAGTCATGCTGAACATGTAGAGAAAAATAGAAGAGTTTTGCGCGGCAATACAATGTCATGCAGACATCACTCCATGGTGGGTTCAATGGCAAACCCTCCCCACCCCTCTCCAGATAGTAATCCAGAGGAATATATCTGTTCTGAGGCGGATTCAGACGCCGCTGACCACTCCTATTTACCCCCCAAGGTGTTTTCTCTACCTTGGCATGATGATGTTAGTCATATCATGCATATGTTTCTTTGCAGTGCCTACTTTTGACATCATATATGTCATCTGCTTAGTTTAGACATGTTCTGTAATGCCACCTGTTTAGTTTCTATATCATATATGGGAATTATGCAGTCTCATGCCTTTTAGCCAGCCATAATATATGTGAAATGTGCAATGCCATCCTGTTTAACCAGGCATCATATATTTGAATGATATCTTGCCCATCCTTTTCTTCATTACATTTCCATTTGTCAACAATGTTTGTACATTAAACTAATCTTCCTGTGAATCAGCCATTTGGGTGGGAGATGGAAAAATCTGGAGTAAAAACAAGGCCTTCAGAGCAGACAGTGCTACCTGTCGAAGCAGATCTCTTGTTGGGTCCCGATAGCTCCTCAGAGATGGATTCAGAGACAGATGACCAGTCCTATTCCCCCACTGAGGTGTATGCTCTAACTTGGCACGGTTATACTGCTCATAGCATGCATACGGTGTCTTGCATTGCATAGTTTTAGACATCATATACACAATATTCAACACCATGTTCTTAGTTCAGACATCATATTGAATGGCCTCTGTTTAGCATATAAATCACATATGTGAATTAAATGATGCAATCCTGATTACTTAGATAACATGTAGGTGAATTATGTCATGCGATCCTATTTAGTTATTCATCATATCTTTGAATTATGTTATGCTATGCTATCCAGATTAGATAGACATTATATATGTGAAATTATGTCATGCTATCCGTTTTAGTTAAACAATATACATGTCAACTATTTCATGCCCTCTTTTTCCACACTATCTATTGCATCTGTCTCTCATACAATGTCTGTACATTCAACTATGTTTCATGTTTATCAGCCATTTGAATTGGAGCGGGTGATGCCAGTATCTAGCAAAATAAAAACATGGTCTTCAAATAAAACAGTGCTACCTCTTGGTGGAGATAGCACCCCGGTTGTACATGCACAAGAACCAGCCCTACCACACATAACCCAAACTCTTGTAGATTGTACCCCTACTGTGATGGACAGAGAACGAGCTTCACCCAATCTAACCCCAACCCCAGGCGATAGTAACCCAGTTCCTGTTGACACAGCACCATCTCCACCACAGAGCTCCCAAACAAGAGCAGTTAGTAAGGCAACTCCAGTGCCCAAAGGGCCAGTACTATCACGGCGAACCCCAACTCCACCAGTTAGTACGCCTATTCCTGTGGAGGAAGCACAACCAGCTAGTCATAGTTTAGCATCTATCGCATTTGATGTTGTTAAATTGCATGTGCGTATCTTCCCATCTTGGAAATATTATACTGAAGATGAAGGAAAATTCCAGTTGCAGGTGTTTTTCCAGGAGTTATGTGTAAGTAATGTTACTCATGGCAATTACTTTGCTTCGTCCCATACATCCTACCTCCATCATGGTTATAATACAGCAAATTTTCCCGTTTTTCTCTATAGAGACGGACCGATTTGGAAACTCAGGATGAGGTAACCTGTGCTAATACCTCTGCTATCTTCAAGAATGCTTGGTGGCAGTATCGGAATTACCTGAAGAAAAGGTACTTCACCGGCAACGAAACTCATCAAATTCCCTTACGTTCTCCTGAGACACATTTACTGGACGATGACTGGGAACGCCTTATTCTGTACTGGTCCCGAACCAAGAATGTGGTAAGGTCTATGAGCTCATTTTCTATTTTTAAGTATTATATTCTTGCGTCTTACTATACTCTGTTCATGTAGAACAAATGCCTAAACCTGAACAACAACTATTCTAATTTAAGATTCCATTGCTATCATAGTTCAAAAAAGCGCTAGGCGTTAATTGTGTGTTTTGCCACCGCCTTGCGCTTTACTGACCAAAGCGCATGCTTATGCGCAGTTATGCACAGATTAAGCGTAGTTTTGCACAATGCGTTTTGCCAACGCCTAGAGCCTAGGCGCGCTTAAGCGCTCGCTTAGGCGCGCCTTTTTTAACTATGATTGCTTTGCTCTTGTATCACTGTATTTACTGATACAAACTTATTTTTAAATTGAAGGATCCAATCGAAACTCCAATGGCATAGTAGGTATGTTCACGCATGTTTCTTTAACAGGTTTGCTCTTATCAATAGCTCTTTTGATTTCAATTTCAATTGTGTATACAGTTGACTTTCATATCATGCACATTACTAGCATCACAACAGAGCCAATAGTGTTGTTGTACATGTAGACCCATGGTACCCATCTGAAATCTTGTTGTGTCGTGTAGTTTCCCATGCTTTGTATTCTTTCACTGATGCTTTGTCTTTAACTGATATGATTTGAACCGTGTCTATATTTTCATTTGGCAAGACAATGCAGTGACCATAGGACATAGATATATGTTTGTTTGATGCTTTTATTATGTACTAGTACTTGGCAATAGAAGACTTGGTAGTTTAATCCTGTCCACCTTAAAAATGAGCTCGTTCACCGAAATGAGTTTCATATACTAGTACATGCTAAACTTGTTATGTGCCTGCTTGTTTCTTCTTTTAGAATGCTGACAGAATATTGGGGAAGAGTGCGTTATTAAGCAATGGTAAAGGCAGTAATGCAGATAAGGTTCAGGATAGTGACACATCCTTGTTGGTCTCCAACAAAGCTGATAAAACAGCTAAGGAAGACTATCTTGAAGACAGCGAGACAACCCCAAAGTCCTATCTTGGTTTAGTGTTCGAGTTACTGGCCACTACCGCTTGCACAAGCTATTCAAACTCACTGTCTGAATCAGTTCAGTTTCTTGAGTCTCAACTACAAGATGAAAGACATCGATCAGCTGTGCTGCGACAAGAAGCGGAAGGACTGCGGAAGTCCCTGGAGCATTCAGATGCATACTTTCTGGTGCAACAGCAAGCGTTGGAGGATTTTAGCGCCAAACAGGACAAAGCTAATCAGCTTGCTAAGCTTATTGCCAGCATGGTGGATACCCAGGATAATGTTTCTTGAGGTCTTCTGAAGTTGTTTCAGTTATGCTCTTGTTTTGCTACCGCGTTTATTTGCACTAGTGGCCAATTTTGACGGCTGGTGTATGTAATATCTGCTTTGTTCCCTATATTTGCACTGGTGGCAAACTTTGATGCCCAGTGGATGTAATTTGTGTAATAGCGGTAATAGGCTAGCGTTAATTGCTTGCTTATTTATTTCCTTATTGTCTTGTTTAGTTGTTTGCTTGTAGTCGCTGCAGTTCTTTTTCTAAGTTTTTCTAGTGGCCACAATAGCCTATTTTTGGTAACTAGGCCAAAATAATCATGGCAACACACGGACTGTTGTAACCATGGGCCTCCTGCAAGCCGTATGATCCATGGGCCTTCTTCCGGCCGTAGGATCCATTGGCCTTCTATACGGGCCGTAGGATCCATTGGCCTTCTATACGGGCCTTAGGGTCCATGGGCCTTCTACGGGCCATAGGGTCCATGGGCCTTCTACGGGCCGTACGACCCATGGGCCTTCTACGGGCCGTAGATCCATGGGCCTCATATGGGTCGTAGATCCATGGGCCTTCTACGGGGCGTATCATCATTTCGCCAATCATGGGTCGTACAATTCGTGGACCATAACGGGCCGTTAATAGACCGTATTTGATAACTCTATGAAAACAGCCCAACGGGTTTTTTTTTGACATGAAAACAGCCCAACGTATTAACGGTCTGCAAACGGGCCGACTGTAACGACAGGCTAAATGTGGCCCACAAGCAGAAAATGACAGTAACGGGCCATATGTAATCGGATGCTGCAAATGAGCCCAAGAATCAATAGGCCCTGAGAAGGCCGAAAGATAACTTGGGCTGGAAACGGCCCAATAGAATAACGGGCCGTTAATGGGTATAAAGTGATACACTGTTCATTACGGGCCAGTTTCACCACGGGCCGTTAATGGGCCAAGAGTTACAAAGGGCCTCATATGGGCTTAAAGAAGTCATGGGCCACACATGGGCCGGAAGTTAAAACGGGCTGGAATCATATTGGACGGCCCAGATGACGCTACTGGGCCTAATTCGGATAGGGCGTAACGGGCCCTGGGTTAGCGGGCTGTAAATGGGCTATATGAGAACATGCCGTTAACAGGCTTTCCGTGGGCCGGCCCGCCACCTTTTGACCAAGTCAAACGGGCTGACCTTTTCACAAGAATGGGCCTCTTTTGGGCCGTGCCACGTGTCGCCGTATCATAGGCGCCCTCGGTCCAATGAGCGGATGACATCTGTCCCAACGGTGAGCCGACACGTGTTTCCTCCAGCCAATGATGATTTTACACGTGGAAAATCCCCATTGGTCGGGGCTGTTAACGGGTTATCGGATCCAAAACCCGGCCCGATAGCTTAACGACATTCCGTTATGGTGGATGCCACGTGTCTGTCACCCTTGACGAAAGCACTTCTGTGACGCGCGATTTATCATCATGGAAGTGGACACTTCCGTGATGATAATTTTGGTAATGTCATGGAACAGTTCAACGACAGCACAGGTATGACTATCTTGATTTTGTCATAAAATCGTCATGGATGTACATGCATGACAAAAACGCGACCTACTGTGACAAACACGTATCATCACGGAAGTGTATTTTTTTGTAGCAAATCAATAGTATATTTCATCTGTTGGTTGAATAAATGTGTTGTTATAACGACAAACACAATGTTTTGGAAGTCGTTGCATGGTCCGGTCCTTTAGTGCCCCGTACCGTACGTAGCGCATACTATTTTTGGTACCGAACACATTTCCACTTGTCAATAACATCCAGCCCACCGATGAAGGCCTCATAGAGGAGCCCATAAGTAACTGGAAGGGAGGGTCTCACATGAATCCGGCCCAGGTACATGCTCATGGTCCCCTAAACATAAATAAGTAAATAAATAAAGCTAAATGCTCATGCACCAGTTCTTTAAGTTCGTGATTTGAAAAGTCAAATTTTAACAGGATGATATTATTTCCTATGAGAGTGTCATTACATTCAGTCAATATTATTCTTAGGCAAAGATAGCGGCCAGTCTTTTTTCTCCCACCATTTTCTTCTTGCATCCAGCGGACCCATGCAAATCGTAGTCAGCGTCGTAAATAGCTCTGGTCCATCCTATATGAATTCCCAACCCAGCCCAACACATTGGCAACACCACTTTATCCTTCGCCTTGGTGCGCTCACCACGGCGCTGCCGTCCGGCCCTGTCAACATAGTCAATCGGGAGAGGACAGTAGTTGTGAGTATGATAGTACGGACCCACCAGGTCCACTCCCGAACACAAGCAAGCGCCTCTTCTACCACTCAGATGCATCCCTCTTTTTTTACTCTAATCGACCCTGGTGATATCTAGGACCCATATCATTGTCAATGTATAGTCAATTAATGACAGAATTGCACAACTTTTTTTGAGCATTTCTTTGGAGGAGCATGCTATAAACTGGGTTGTGCAGTCTTTAAGCCCGTCTAACAACATGACCAGCCCAGCAGGTTTTTCTTTGGGAAAATAGGTAGCCCACTATTTCTTCTTGAATAATACCCAAGCTAGGCCTATTTGTTTTCTCTGACTTACTGGGCTGCAAATCTTTCAAAACGAGTAGGGATGCATTCCAGCCTGTCCAAAGAGTATGGGCAGTATATCTTAAAAGTAATATGAAAGGGGTTGCAAATTCCAAAAAAATGGGCAACTAGTTTCTTTTTTGTTATTGCTCTTCACTTATATTTTATACTTCACTGGATTTTAACATGACATAGTACTACTTTATTTTTAAATTTGTTTTAGTATGGCTACTAATTTTGGATTAAGAATATTTTGTTCCCCAGCAAAAATATTCGAATTTTTAAAATTTCGCACATTTTAGTTCAAATTTGTAACCCTCGCACTGACGAGAAAATGGGCAGCAGTTCTAAAAATGGAAAATGGGCTGCAATAAATTCCATATGAATTAGAAAATGGGCAGTAAATTATAAAAATAATTGCAAATCGACTGCACACGCCACAGTTTTCGAGCCTGACTTGTTTACTCAAGGCTTTGTCAGTCAACACATGATTCTAGCAACGGTGACTGTTGGATGTCGATCCAACGGCCGACGTGCTTCTTCAATCTCTGATCTTCCTGCTCCAGCCACCTAAACCAGTGTCGGCGGGACTGCCTGCTCCCTCCTCTTGTGGCCGGTTGTGATGCCGCGCAGGCTTCACCGGCCCACCCTACTCCCTCTGCTGGCCTGGCCATCCCTCTACCCACCCGCACCTCCTATTATTCTCCAGTGATGGTAGCCTCATGCCACAGTCGAACCAGTCAACCGTCATACTCTTCTTAGTGTGGGCATCCACTGCTGTGTCTTCGCCAGCTCCGGGTCGTTCCATTCCTAGGCCTCACCGTCATCCATCGTGTTGGTGCTCTAGGCACGGCGTGCACAACATTCAACAAACGACGGCCATCGAAATAGGGATGTACGTGGAGAGGCTGACAGTAGGTACCCCCATGGTCCATGGCCGCACGCAAGCAACTGCCTCCTTATTATGTGAAAAAAATGATTCCTCCCTCTGACATCTGGGGCGCACCTGTTCAGAGGCTGACTTGTGGGCCTACTAAGTTGACGCGTATGCGGGGCTTTGTCAACTTAGTCAACAAACGATTTTAGCAGCAGTGACCGTTGGATTTTAATTGAACGGTCTGGCTGCTTCTTCAATCACTGCTCTTCTTGAACCAGCCACCCACACCATCTTCGGCAAGACCGCCTGCTCCTGCCTCCAGTGGCCGGCTGTGTTGCCGCGCAAGCATCACCACCCCCACCCTACTCCTACCGCTGGCTAGACCATGGCCATCCCTCTACTATCTACTCACCGACAACCCATGTTATTCTGCGGTGGCGGCAGCCTCACACCGCAGCCAAACAGTCAACCCTCATACTCCTCTCCGTGTGGGCATCCACTACCGCGTCTTCCCCGACTCCGCGTCATCCCCTTCCAGGCCTCGCTGTCGTCCACCGCCTTGGTGCTCTCTGCGTGGCGTGGTCAACGTGGTCAAGGAATGACTTCCATCAGAAGAGGACTATACGTGGAGAGGCTGATAGCAGGGTCACGGCCGCAGCAAGGAAGTGCAACCTTATTACGCGTAAAATAATTATTCCTCCACCTGACAATGGGGACCCACCAAAAGGGACTCCATATTTTGCGAAAAAAATTCCCCCTGACAGCTAGGACCTACCAGCTACACCTTGGCACGCAAGGAAGTGTGTCCATATTACGGGCAAATAAAATGATTCTCCCCCCTGACCGCTAGGACCCACCATCAATAACTTTGCACGCAAGGAAGTGCCTCCTTATCCTCCTTGATAGTCGGGACCCACCTAGTTGAAGCGTACGTAGCGTTCTCATTCTGGTCGCGAACGTGTACGTACATACTGGTTGATCGGTCTCTCTACAACGATGAACCATGGCCGAGCAAGCAGCGGCACGTGTAGTAGTAGAGCCCACGATGTAGCAGTTCAGGCAGTCCAGTTCAAACCATGTACACGTACGTACAGCCAGATGCCAAAAAATACGGCCACATACGTACATACGGGCGGGGTCTCAAACGCCTACTCGCGCATTTGTATGACCAGGACTCGTGTACATGGAGAGGCAACGGACGGCAGCAACGGTGTCCTGTTCATCATAAGCCAACCAGCTGCGTCAAAACGGAGAAACTGTGTCGTGTTCATGAGGAGGCAATGGAATGTGTCGTGTTCATCGGGAGGAAACGGAGTACGTCGTGTTCATCGGGAGCCAACTAGCTTGGATAGAATAGCCGAAATGGGGCCTAGCATATCGCAGAACAGAGGAAACGGGCCTTCTGTTCGACCATGTACGATCGAAATGGGGTCCTATTCATCAGGAAGGGTCTGGCATACCGCAAAACGATGGAAACGGACTTCTTTTCGAGCTCCTACGGTCGAAACGGGGTCCTGTTGATCGGGAGGGGTATGGCATACCACAAAATGGAGGAAAGAGACTTCTCTTCGACCTCCTACGGTCGAAACGGGGGTCCTGTCATCGGGAGGGGTGTGGCGTACCGCAAAACGGGACTCCACGGGTTACTGTTCATCCACCGTTGACTTCCTCCAGACTCCACCTGCTACTGTTCATCCACAGTTGACTTCCTCCAACCTCCACGGGGTCCTATTCATCCACAGGGTCCTGTTCATCTAGCCTTCACCGACTACTGTTCATCTAGCTCTCCGCGGGGTCCTGTTCATCCAGCCTCCACCGGCTACTGCTCAACCAGCCCTACACGGGGTCCTGTTCAACAAGCCCTCCACGTACGGGGTCCCTCCACCGGCTACTTTTCATCCACTCCCACCTCCTCGATTGAGGTCCTGTTCATCCAGCGGCAACGGCCTCTACTATTGCGGGATCCTGTTCATCCAACCCCCACCGTGAACTGTTCATCAAGAGGCAGCTTCGCTCGAATTCAGTTAGTAGCAGTAGTGAAGGAATCACTCAGGTTCAGTTAATAGCAAGGGATCGATCGGGGTTCAGTAACATAGCTAGTGCAATCGCTCGGGTTCAGTTAGAGCCCAATGCCTCGCTCGGGTTCAGTTAGAGCGCAACGCTTCGGACACACGCGCGTACGTGTATGAGAGAAACGCGCAAACCTCTATGCATCACTCGGCCCCGACCACCCACCGTAACCGGGAACTCCCCAAAATTTTCCTCGCCCTCGCTTCTACCACGATTTTTCCGTCATGTACGGCCCAAAGAATGTCATGCAGGTGCGTCTCCGGCCCGCCCAGTATGAAAAGCCCATTTTTTGTCATGATTTTTGGTCATAGAAGTAGGAGCCCACCACATCTATGATCATACAGAGTTTTGTCACAATTATCGTCATAGAAGTGTCATAAGCATGACAGAAAAAATTTGGTTTGGCCCAAAATGTCATGGATGTGTCCTTTTTTGTAGTGTCCTGCTGCAGCGTGACGTCCCTTCGACGATCCGGCAGCTATGCCACCAGCACCGAAGCTGCCAGGAATCGAGCGAGGGCACCTATGCTGCTTTTTTGCGGTTGTGGACTCCCTGTTGATAAGCATATGCCTCACACACAAAGTAGTCCAGAGCGAGAGTTCTACATCTGTGGTAACCGTGGAAAGGTAATATGAAAGAAAACACCTCGATATTCTACTAATTTGCACAATTCGCGATCATTAATATATGTGTGTCTATATTGTGATCCATAGGCGTTAGGGAAAAAATATTGCTACACATGGATATGGGTTGATTTCGTGCAGAAGTACGTGAGCGAGTTGTTCGAGTACTCCATTGGTGAACTATGACAACAGATACATGAGATGCAGCTGAAGACTGATGTGATGCCTGGCCAAATCCAAAAATTCAAAATGCTTCGATATGCCCTTTTAGCTGGTGTTATGCTTGGCCTCATTCTCCCTGCTGGATCGGTGGCATCTTTTTTTCTCGTGGAAATCATTACACTGATAATGTTCTTAGTCAAGTTCAAGAGTGTGTAGTACTAGAAGTTATATATATATATATATATCGGTGTGTGTGTGTGTGTGCGTGTGTTATTATTTTCATCCTTCAACTATTATGTATGTATGCTAGATTAATGAGATCAAACGATTTTGGCCGGTGTTCTCTTATTATTGGTTTCCCTTGTATGGTTACATATTTACACAAAATAATTAGTAAAAATAATAATATAATAAACAATAGGAAAATAAAACAATAAAATAATAACTAAACATCTATATAATATAAAAAACAATATGTATAACACCAAATTGAAAGTAAAAAAGTAATATGTGTAACAAATAGCAATGGCATTGGCTGCGTAGGCCAACGCCAGCAATTACCCCAACGCCCCCCGCAGGAGATGTTCATTAAATTAACCCCCCCCCCCAACCCACAACCGACGATCCCCATTAAACGTCGCCCCCGTCGCCGTCGCTTCCGCTGCTTCCACCATCACAGATGCTCCGCCTCCACCGCCGAAGTCCTCGCTCCTGTCGCCGTCGCCTCCGCATCCATCCCGGCCACCGCCCCCATCCCCGTCGCCGTCGCCTCCGTCCAAGCCCTCGTCGTCATCGCCTCCACATCCAACCCGGCCACCATGATACGTCTCCAACGTATCTATAATTTTTGATTGTTCCATGCTGTTATATTATCATTCTTGGATGTTTACAATCATTTTATAGTCATTTTATATCATTTTTGGTACTAACCTGTTGATATAGTGCCTAGTGCCGGTTGTTGTTTTCTGCATGTTTTTTACATCGCAGAAAATCAATATCAAACGGAGTCCAAACGCAATGAAACTCCTGGAGGATTTTTTTGGGCCAGAAGAAAGCCAGTGGGCCAATGAAGCACCTGGGAGCTGCTCGAGGGGAGCAGCACCCACCAGGGCGCGCCAGGAGGCCCAGGTGCACCCAGGTGGGTTGTGCCCACCTCGGGTGCTCCCTGAACCACCTCATTGCTCTATAAATACCGAAATATTCCAGAAACCCTAGGGGAGTCGACGAAAATCAATTCCAGCCACCGCAGAGTCCAGAACCACCAGATCCAATCTAGACACCGTAATGGAGGGGTTCACCACTTCCATTGGTACCTCTCCTATGATGTGTGAGTAGTTCTTTTTAGACCTATGGGTCCGTAGTTAGTAGCTAGATGGCTTCCTCTCTCTCTCTATTGATTATCAATACAATGGTCTCTTGGAGATCCATATGATGTCAGTCTTTTGGCGGTGTGTTTGTTCGGATCCGATGAACTTTGTGTTTATGTTCAGATCTATGTTTTTATCCATGAAAGTTATTTGAGTCTTCTTTGATCTTTTATATGCATGATTGTTTAAAGCCTCGTATTTCTTCTTCGATATTTGGGTTTTGTTTGGCCAACTTGATCTATTTATCTTGCAATGGGAAGAGGTGCTTTGTAGTGGGTTCGATCTTATGGTGCTTGATCCCAGTGATAGAAGGGGTACCGACACGTATGTATCGTTGCTACTAAGGATAACAAAATGAGATCTATATCTCTGTAATAGATAACGGATCTCGTCTACATCATGTCAGTGTTCTTATTCCATTACTCCATTTTCTCATGAACTTAATACACTAGATGCATGCTAGATAGCGTTCGATGTGTGGACTAATAGTAGTAGATGCAGGCAGGAGTCAGTCTACTAATTTTGGACATGATGACTATATAATGATCATTGCCTGGATATTGTCGTGATTATTTGAAGTTCTATCAATTGCCCAATAGTAATTGTTTTCCCGCCGTTTGCTATTTTTCTCGAGAGAAGCCACTAGTGAAACCTACGCCCCCCAGGTCTCTTTTCATCAAATTTGCCTTTGCGATCTATTTTCCCTTGCAATTATTTTTAGATCTATTAAACCAAAAATACAAAAATACATTCCTGCAATTTATTCTTTTCTCGATCTATTTATCCTATCTACCACTTTTACCTCACATTTTTTGCCTATCTTGAGGCGCCGTATCCGGAACAGATTGACAACCCCATTAACACGTCGGGTTGCGAATATTTGTTATTTGTGTGCAGGTGTTGTTTACATGGTGTGAGAAGGTTCTCCTACTATTTTGATAACCTTGGTCTCGTCACTGAAGGAAATACATATCGTTGCTATACTGCATCATCCCTTCCTCTTTGGGGAAATACCAAGGTAGTTCTAGCAGACATCACACCGCCACCGGCCCCGTCACCCGCAACGCCTCCTCGCCATCTACCGCCGCCGGGGTGAGTTCTACTTAGTGTAGTGTAATAGTAGTGTAGAAAATATCGAATTTTGTGTATATGAGTAGTGTAAAATTTTATTGTAGTTGTAGACTATGATTTTAGATAGTGTAATTTTATTATATTTTTGTAGTGTACTTGTGGTGAAATAATGTAGTGTTTGTAGACTATGATTTTAGATAGTGTAATTTTATTGTATTTCTAGTAGTGTACTTGTGGTGAAAGAATGTAGTGTAGTTGTAGACTATGATTTTAGATGGTGTAATTTTATTGTATTTCTAGTAGTGTGCTTGTGGTCAAAGAATGTGTAGTGTAGTTGTAGACTATGATTTTAGATAGTGTAATTTTATTGTATTTCTAGTAGTGTACTTGTGGTGATAGAATGTATAGTGTAGTTGTAGACTATGATTTTAGATAGTGTAATTTTATTGTATTTCTACTAGTGTACTTGGGGTGAAAGAATGTATAGTGTAGTTGTAGACTATGATTTTAGATAGTGTAATTTTATTGTATTTCTAGTAGTGTACTTGTGGTGAAAGAACGTTTTATGCATTGTAGGTTTTGTAGGTACTCGTTAATATGCCCAATTTTTACTAACATGTTATATATGCATTGTCACAAATGGCCCCGTCCACGAACTTGTCCATTGGGACACCCCCGGAGTTAGCGGCGCGTGCTTGGGGTGCCATGGAAGTAGAGTTATTTCAGGAAGGGGCGAATCTGAACTTTACTGAGTGTCGTGAGTTTGCGATGTTCCTCATGCCTGAGGACATGAGGATATGCACTAGGGTTGAGGAGAAGGAGAGCAAAGAGGCCGAGATGCAGTTCTTCGACCCTTTGGTGAGCGAGCTTGCGAGAGATGCAAACTCGTGGAGGCCAACAAGATGATGTTACTTCAGTACGCAGCCAGGAAGTGTCTAGAGGAGGATCCCATAGACTAGGATGCCTTGGAGCGTGAGGAGGAGGGTAAGCAGGGGTGTCGTCATAGGTCAACTAGGCAAGACCATGAGGCCAGTCCTCTGATCACTAGCTTAGCGTGCTACCTATTTCATATGAACTGTTTAACTTTATGCATGTTTTATGTTTGAACTACGCATGGTTTGTAGAACTGTTTTATTACAAGTACATATGTGTTAATAACTAGATGGGTGGATAGCGCTGGTTTCTACTAACTGCTTATTATGTTGCATTATATTTATGTGCATCTTATGTATGCTTAATTTTCTCAACTTCATGCATGAAAGCAGTAAATGCATGCCCCATGTGAGACCTGTGGTTCGGTGAGATGCCAAAGGGATAAGAAGTTCTTCATAGATCTGCGGAATGACCTCCTCACTAGGACGGTATGTTTTAGTTGAACATGTTTTGATTGAGTTTCATGCATGACAAAACACTTGTGTAACCAGTTAGCTGGTTCTTTCTTTCAATTTTGCTCAGGTCATCCCTTGCGGGGGCAAGGCGTGACTTCTTAGAGAAGTTTAAAGTTCCAGTTGATGCCACCATCACATTCCAGTGCGCCCTCATGAAGATGCTGACGGCCCAAAAATTCAATTGACTTGTCACCAACAACGCAAACCACACCTACTTCGGTTGCCCTGGTTGGAAAGCCCTTACATATGCTTACGAGATGGAAGCTGGGGAGAGAGCCACATTCTACCTCGACTACGATCATGACAAGATCATGGTCTACTACAAGCCTGCTAGCAGCGATGATGGTGAACTTACTCCGGACTATGACCATGACTCCGACGGCCAAAAGTCATAGTTAGCTAGTTAGCCTGCATGGAAGATATCATGTTATTATCACCTCTATTTATTTGAACTTGTACGTTCATATGTGTGTTACTTTGCCTAGTTTGTTGAACTATATCAATAAGTGCATTGTTGAACTTAAATGATGTCATTGGGTCTACTTATAGTTGATTTAGTGATTGTTCTTAAACTGGATTATGCTGTCATTCTGGCTGAAATCGTTGTTGTACAGCTTTTATTTCAAATTTGAAAATCAAAGTACTAGCGTCAAGAAAACATGGAACATCACAAGTGATGACTAATACTGCTGGCGTGGACAATGTGGCACACCTTTACCGTCCAAAATACTGATCGCATAGGTGCCAACACCAGCGCTAATTTTAACACTGGCGCCATATTGGTGGCATCGGGTGTCCACGCCACCAAGACTGTTTTTGGCACGCCGTAGCTTGGCTTTTCTCCACTAGTGCGTTGTTGATCACCAATGACTATTGAATCCTAAGATGAAAGAAGTGGTAAGAATTGAAATACTAAAGCTTCTGGAAACAGGTATAATCTATCCCATAGGTGATAGCAGATGGTAAGTCATGTTCATTGTGTCCCTAAGAAAGGAGGTATTATCGTTGTTCCTAATGATAAAAATGAATCTATCCCACAAAGAATTGTTACTGGCTACAGAATTGTAATTGATTTTAGGAAATTAAATAAAGCCACTATAAAAGATCATTATCCTCTACCTTTTATTGATCAAATGATAGAAAGACTATCTAAGCACACGCACTGATTTTTGGATATTCTGGTTTCTCTCAAATACCTGTTTCACAACCTGATCAAGAGAAAACCACTTTCACTTGCCCTTTTGGAACTTATGCTTTTAAATGTATGCCATTTGGTTTATGTAATACACCTGCTACTTTTAAAAGATGTATGACTACTATTCTCTGATTTTTGTGAAAATATTGTTGAGGTTTTCATGGATGATTTTTTTGTTTATGGAAATTCTTTTGATGATTGCTTAAGCAACCTTGATCAAGTTTTGCAGAGATGTGAACAAACCAATCTTGTCTTGAATTGGGAGAAGCGCCACTTTATAGTTAATGAAGGCATTGTCTTGGGGCATAAAATTTCTGAAAGATGTATTGAGATGGATAAAGCTAAAGTTGATGCAATTGAGAAAATGCCATGTCCTAAAGATATTAAAGCTATTCATAGTTTCCTTGGTCATGTTGGTTTCTATAGGAGGTTCATTAAAGACTTCTCTAAAATTTCTAGGCCTCTTACAAATATTTTACAAAAGGATGTTCCATTTGTTTTTCATGATGATTGTTTAGAAGCTTTTGAAACACTTAAGAAAGCCTTAACTTCTGCACCTATTGTTCAACCACCTGATTGGAACTTGCCTTTTGAAATTATGTGTGATGCTAGTGATTATGCTATTGGTGTTGGCCTAGGATAGACAATTGATAAGAAGTTAGATGTTATCCATTATGTTAGAAAAACTCTAGACGGTGCCCAAAGAAATTATGCCACTACTGAAAAGGAATTTTTAGCAGTCGTGTTTGCTTGTGATAAATTCACATATTACATTGTTGATTCCAAAGTAATTGTTTACACCTAGGAAATGCTTAAGAATTATTCACTTGTTGTTGAACGTTTTGATGTTTGGGGATTTGATTATATGGGACCTTTTCCTTCCTCTAATGGGTATACACATATTTTGGTTATTGTTGATTATGTCACTAAGTGGGTAGAAGTTATTCCAACTAGTAGTGTTGATCACAACACCTCCATTAAAATGCTTAAAGAAGATATTTTCCCAAGGTTTGGAGTCCCTAGATATTTAATGATTGATGGTGGTTCACACTTTATTCATGGTCCTTCCCGTAAAATGCTTGCTAAATATGATGTTAACCATAGAATTGCATCACCCTATCATCCTCAATCTAGTGGTCAAGTTGAACTTAGCAATAGAGAAATAAAATTAATATTACAAAAAATTGTCAATAGGTCCCAAAAGAATTGGTCTAAGAAACTTGATGATGCACTTTGGGCCTATAGAACAACATATAAAATTCCTATGGTATGTCTCCATATAAAATGGTTTATGGAAAAGCTTGTCATTTGCCTCTTGAGTTAGAAGATAAAGTGTATTGGGCAATTAAAGAACTCAATTATGATTTCAAACTTGCTAGTGAAAAGAGTTTATTTGATATTAGCTCACTAGATGAATGCAGAACCCAAGCTTATGAAAATGACAAACTATTTAAAGAAAAAGTTAACAGATGGCATGACAAAAGAATCCAAAAGCAGGAATTCATAGTTGGTGAACATGTTCTATTGTACAATTCTTGTTTTAGATTTTTTGCAGGAAAACTTCTCTCCAAATGGGAAGGACCATATATCATTGGAGAAGTTTATCGCTCTGGAGCTATCAAGATTAATAATGCTGAAGGTATCTGATATGTCTCCGTCGTATCTACTTTTCCTAATGCTTTTGCTCTTGTTTTGGACTCTAATTTGCATGATTTGAATGAAACTAACCTAGACGAACACTATTTTCAGCAGAACTACCATGGTGTTGCTTTTGTGCAGAAATAAAAGTTCTCGGAATGGAACGAAACTTTTTGGGGAATTAATTTACAATGAAAGAAAAATACTGGAGCCAAGAACCACCGGAGGGGGGCCTCTGGCTAGGCACAAGACACCAGGGCGCGCCCCCCTCTAGCACGCCATGGTGGGTGATGACCCACAAGTGTAGGGGATCAATCGTAGTCCTTTCGATAAGTAAGAGTGACGAACCCAACGAGGAGCAGAAGGAAATGATAAGCAGTTTTCAGTAAGGTTTTCTTTGCAAGCACTGAAATTTTAGGTGATAGATAGTTTTGTAATAAGATAAATAGTAACGAGTAACAAGTAAATAAAGTAAACAAAGTGCATCAAGGTGGCCCAATCCTTTATGTAGCAAAGGATAAGCCTAGACAATTTCTAATAATGAGAAAGAAGCTCTCGAGGACACATGGGAATTATCGTCAAGCTAGTTTTCATCACGTTCATATGGTTCGCGTTCGGTACTTTGATAATTTGATATGTGGGTGGACCGGTACTTGGGTACTTCCCTAACTTGGACAAGCATCCCACTTATGATTAACCCCTATTGCAAGCGTCCGCAACTATAAAAGAAGTATTAAGGTAAACCTAACCACAGCATTAAACCTATGGATCCAAATCAGCCCCTAACGAAGCAACGCATAAACTACGGTTTAAGCTTCTATCACTCTAGCAACCCATCATCTACTTATTAATTCCCCATGCCTTCCTCTAGGCCCAAATAATGGTGAAGTGTCATGTAGTCGACGTTCACATAACACCACTAGAGGAAAAGACAACATACATCTCATCAAAATATCGAACGAATACCAAATTCACATGACAACTAATAGCAAGACTTCACCCATGTCCTCAGGAACAAATGTAACTACTCACAAAGCATATTCGTGTTCATAATCAGAGAAGTAATAATATGCATAAAGGATCTGAACATATGATCTTCCACCAAGTAAACCAATTAGCATCAACTACAAGGAGTAATCAACACTACTAGGAACCCACAGGTACCAATTTGTGGTTTTGATACAATATTGGATACAAGAGATGAACCAGGGTTTTGAGAGGAGATGGTGCTGGTGAAGATGTTGATGGAGATTGACCCCCTCCCGATGAGAGGATCGTTGGTGATGACGTTGGTGATGATTTCCCCCTCCCGGAGGGAAGTGTCCCCGGCAGAACAGCTTCGCCGGAGCCCTAGATTGATTCGGCCAAGGTTCCGCCTCGTGGCGGCGGAGTTTCGTCCCGTAAGCTTGCCCATGATTTTTTTTTCCAGGGTAAAAGCTCTCATATAGCAAAAGATGGACATCGGAGGCCCACCAGGGAGCCCAGGAGATAGGGGCGCGCCCTCCTCTCTCCTGGACAGGGTGTGGGCCCCCTGGTGTATTTCTTTCGCTCAAAAATTATTATTAATTCCAAAAAGGTGTTTCGTGGAGTTTCAGGACTTTTGGAGCAGTGCAGAATAGGTTTCCATTGTTTGCTCCTTTTCCAGCCAGAATTCTAGCTGCCAGCATTCCCACTCTTCATGGTAAACCTTGTAAAATAATAGAGAATAGCCATAAGTATTGAGATATAATGTGTAATAACAGCCCATAATGCAATAAATATTGATATAAAAGCATGATGCAAAATGGACGTATCAGTGGTTAGTGCCCACTTGGTGGCCCGGCAGACCCTAATTCCGACACTATAAAATCCTATTTTTGGAGGATAAAATCAAGGAGAAATTTTCATCGCATTTCACAATACGGAGCCGCCGCCACCTCCTGTTCTTCATCGGGAGGACAGATCTGGAGTCCGTTTGGGGCTCCAGAGAGGGGGATCTTCGATCTTCGTCATCACCAACGCCCCTTCATCACCAATTCCATGATGCTCCCCACTGGGAGTGAGTAATTCCTTCATAGGCTCGCTGGTCGGCGAGGAGTTGGATGAGATTCATCGTATAATCGAGTTAGTTTTGTTAGGGCTTGATCCCTAGTATCCACTATGTTCTGCGACTGATGTTGTTATGACTTTGCCATGCTTAATGCTTCTCACTTTGGGCCCGGGTGCCAATATTTCACATTTGAACCGTTTATGTTTTCACCATTATATCTATGTTCTAGATCCGATCTTGCAAGTCATATTCACCTATTACGTGTTATGATCTGTAAACCCCAGTGTGACAGTAATTGGGATACTTTCCGGGGATGACCGTAGTTGAGGAGTTCATGTATTCACTATGTGTTAATGCTTTGTTACGGTTCTCTATTAAAAGGAGGCCTTAATATCCCTTAGTTTCTTTATGGAACCCGCTGCCACGGGATGGTAGGAAAAAAGATGTCAAACAAGTTCTTTCCATAAGCACGTATAACTATTTATAGAATACATGCCTACATTATATTTGTGAACTGGAGCTAGTTCTGTATCGCCCTAGGTTATGACTGTTATATGATGAATATCATCCAACGAATGCACCGATCCAATGCCTGTGAATTTTCCACATATTGTTCATGCTAAGTTACTACATGTTGTTACTATTACACTTGCTACAAAATCATTGCTAACACTATTACTGTTTCTACTACTATTACCACTTCTATCAAAACTATCATATTACTGTGCTACTAATCACTTTGCTGTAGATATTTAATCTCTAAGTGTGGTTGAATTAACAACTGAACTGCTAATACTTACAAATATTCTTTGGCTCCCCTTGTGCCGAATCTATAAATTCGGGTTGAATACTCTACCCTCAAAAACTGTTGCGATCCCCTATACTTGTGGGTTATCAAGACCTTTTTCCGGCGCTGTTGCCGGGGAGCATTGCTATATTTGTTGAGTCACTTGGGATTATTATCTATTTATCACTATGAAGAATCCGAAGGATACCAAGACTAAGATTTTTCCCTCTAAGACGAGGGGAGGTAAGGAACTGCCATCTAGCCCTGCGCTTGATTCACCTTCTATTTTGAGTAAACTTGCAACACCACCACATGCTATTAATCCTAATATGTCGCAAGTAATTCATGATGCTACTTCTGCTAGGAATGATGCTCATGATGATGGTAGTGCCTTGCTTGATGATAATGTGCCACTAGGTGAATTTTTTGATGAACAACTTGCTAGAGCCAAATATATTGATAATGCTGAAACTGATGAAATTATTGAAACTGATGAAGTACTTGAAACTAGAAATTTTGAAACACCCATTAGACCTAGCTCTCCTAGATATGAAATGCCTAAGGTACCAGAAGGTTATGTTATGGATGAGGAGATAGTTAGAGACTTTCTTGCTTGCAATGATAGAGATGATCTTAAGATATTATTATGCAAACTGAAAGACAAATCTTTGAATGCTAGAATGAAATGGGATCCTAAGTTTGCTACTTCACATATCTTTGTTACTGATAAGGATTATGAATTCTCTGTCAACCCAGAGTTAATTACTTTGGTTGGATCTGATCCTTTCCATGGTTATGAAACTAAAACTGTTATGGCAGACCGTACTAAATTAAATGATATAGCCACCCTATTTGCTCATGATGAGAAAATTTGCTACTATTATATCCTCAAATTATTTCCATTCTCATTAAAGGGTGATGCTAATATATGGTACAATACTCTTGCTCTTGGTTGTATGGCATATGATTTACTACTTCTCTGAAAAATATTTTCCTGGTCATAATAAACAAGCTACCTTACATGAAATATTTAACTTTGTGCAAATTGAAGAAGAGAGTCTCCCACAAGCTTGGGGGAGGCTTCTCCAATTGCTTAATGCTTTGCCTGATCATCCACTTAAGAAAAATGAAATACTTGATATCTTCTATAATGGACTAGCCGATGCTTCTAGGGACTTCCTAGATAGTTGTGCTGGTTGTGTTTTCAGGGAACAAACTGTTGAACAAGCTAAAGAATTATTGAATAACATATTGAAAATTATGATGATTGGACTCTTCCCGAACCACCACCTAAACCCACTCCGAAGAAGAGGGGTATATTATTTCTCAGTCCTGAAGATATGAAAGAGGCAAAGAAATGTATGAAGGAAAAAGGTATTAAAGCAGAGGATGTTAAGAATTTACCACCTATTGAAGAAATGTATGGACTTGACACACCACCACCACCAGTGGTAGAGGTAAATTCTTTTATAAAGTTTGATGAAAGTGACATCCCTTACAATAAACATCCTAGTCAATGCTTATATCAATTTGATAGGTACATCATTAAACAAGATCACTTCAATGCAAATGATATGAAACAATTGAAATACAACTCTGATATGATTGGTCGCTTGGGTAACATGTTATTTTGAATCACTAATGATGTTAGAGGTGTAGGAAAGCATGCCTCTATGGTCCAAACCCAGCTAGAACAAGTTTCTTGATGAAATGAATAATAATATGAATGACCATGCTATTAGAGTAGTAACTAGAGGAGGTAGAATGACTTAGGAACCACTTTATCCTGAGGGATACCCTAACAGAATTGAACAAGACTCTCAAAGAATTAATACTGATGCACCTAGTCCTTCTAAAAGGAAAAAACAAAAAGAAAAATGATAGGACTTTACATACCTCTAGTGAACCTGAAATGGAAAAACCTCCTGAAGTTAATGATGATGCCTCTATATCTAATGCTGAAACTCAATTTGGTAATGAACATTCACCCAGTGATAATGAAAAAAAATAATAATGACGTTCATGAAGACACTCAATTAGACAACGATAAAGAACTAGATAATGATGTTGAGATAGAACCTTTTGTTGAAATTGATAACCCACAACCTAAAAACAAAAAGATATGATAAAATAGACTTTGTGGCTAGAAAGCATGGTAAAGAAAGAGAACCATGGGTTCAGAAACCCATGCCCTTTCCACCTAGACCAACTAAGAAAAAAGATGATGAAGAATTTGAAGGCTTTGCTAAAATGCTTAGGATAGTCTTTTTGCACACTCGCTTGACTGATATTTTAAAGATGGCCCCTTATGCAAAATACATGAAAGACGTCATCACTAATAAGTGAAAGATACCGGAAGTTGAAATCTCCACAATGCTTTCTAATTATTCTTTTATGGATGGAGTGCCTAAAAAACTTGGAGATCCAGGAATACCCACTATACCTTGCTCATCAAAAGAAATTATGTTAAAACTACTTTGTGTGATTTAGGAGCTGGTGTTAGTGTTATGCCTTTCTCCCTATATAAAAGACTTGATTTGAATAAACTCACACCTACTGAAATATCTTTGCAAATGGCTGACAAATCAACTGCAATACCTATCGGTATTTGTGAGGATGTGTCCATTGTTGTTGCAAATGTTACTATCTTAACAGACTTTGTTATACTTGAGATGCCCAAGGATGACAACATGCAGATTATCATTGGTAGACCCTTTTTGAATACTGCAGGGTTTGTTGTTGATTGCAATAAAAGCAAGGTCACTTTTCATATCAATGGTAATGAACATACATTGCACTTTCCGAAGAAACAATTCCAAGTGAATGGTATTAATGTTATTGAAAAATCTCCAACACTCACTATTGGAAGTTAAGAACTACCTCTACCTACTGCCAAAAAGAAATATGATATACTTATTGTTGGGGACATTCATATCCCCAATGAGGTAACTTAGTGTTTTACGAAAGTTCTTCGGTTTCATGCTAATCGAAGGTGGTTGTTAATAAGACTTGATCAACCTTATTAATGGATCATTTTTTAGAGGTATGAAGTTGATGAATTTAGTAGGCACTACCTTTTGTCCTTAAATTTTCTTCTCTATTTTCCTAAGTTAAATAAAATAAAATGCCATGTTTATCCTGTTTTCTGGATTTTTCGAGCAATAAAAAATGACCCAAAAATAAAAGTGCTCAGAATGCCCTGGAAATTTAATACGATTCTTTTCTGGATATTTTTGAATTTCTGGTCCAAATAAAATCAGAGGGGGGTGCACCTGGTGACCACAAGACACCAGGGCGTGCCAACAACCCCAAGTGCGCCCTGGTGGGTTGTGGTCCCCACATGGGTCCCCTCACTTATCTCTTTAGCCCATGTCATCTCCTACCTCCAGAAAAAAATCACCATTGCTCTCTCTCTCTCTCTCTCTCTCTCTCTCTCTCTCTCTCTCTCTCTCTCGTGTTCTTGCTCTCAAACCCGTGGATTTTGATCTCTTTGCTCGAAGCTCCGTTTCCAAAACTGTTTTGGGGGATTGCTACTTGGTATGTGACTCCTCCATTGCTCCAATTAGTTTTTGCTTCAGTGGATTGTATTTTGACTAATTAGCTACACTTGGTGCTGCTGTAGATGAGCTTGCATGTTGAATTCTTAAGAGTTCTAAGTAGTTTGAATGCTTAATATAGCTTCTATGCATCCTTATGAATACTTGCTATCAATATTGTGAAGTTTTGTTGACAAAAATTTTGTGGACTAAAATTTTCAGATTTTTATTTTTAGGAATAAGATGAGTTTCTTTAGGAAGTTTGCCTCCAAGAAAAATGCTAAGGCAGTCATTGGGGAATCAGCGAACAATGACCTCCATACTCCCAGAATGGCGGAGGTGCAGCCGTGCGAATGGCCGCATAATGCCTTCATGGAGGGGGCCGAGATTCATCAAGAGTTCGCCCAATTCGCTGCAAATGTGTGGCTAATCGACTTGATCGCAACTGAGTGTGAAAAATACCATCTCCTTACAAATTCCTTTGTGCAAAACTTCCATTTTCTGAGTAGGAATAATCCCCCTGAGGTGCAGTTTAATTTATATTCTGAAACCTGTCAGATACCACTCACTAACTTTTGTGATATATGCTTGATCCCTTCTGATAGGGAGAGCCAAGACCTGCAGAGTTTCAGGACTTTTATCGTACTCTGTCAGTGGGAGATGAGAGAAGTGTATCGAGTGTTACCGCCACTAGTATGCGGTTTCCTTCTGTGCATTATTTTGCTGTATTCATCATGAAGTGTTTAACTGCTAGAGAGAAGGTCGGTGCACTCAGTGCTCCCGACTTCACCATCTTACGCTGTGCACTATACGGTGATAACACCTTTAGCCTAGGGGCTATTATTGGTCTGCACCTTAACAGAACCAAGGGCAAAATTCATGGCGGTATTTATCCTACTCGCTTAGCGAGTCACTTTAATGTTCAGATGCGCCAACATGATTATCCTTTGACCTGAGTTTATCTAGATCAGCAGGCGATGATGGCTCACCATTTTACTGATGATGCTGACTCCCTTAATAATATTCATTATAATCTAGTTTACAGTGTGGAAACCCGTGATATTATCCCATTAACTACACCTGGTTTGTTTGATTCTATTGCCAGGGGCAGATACAGGGTCATGCCAGCAGAAATTGTTGCCTACCGGAACGCCCAGGCATCGGCAGAGGAGGAGCCTCACGAGTGGGACGCTCAGGTGTCGTCGCTGCCGCAGCACTTTGATATGGGACCGGATGGCTACTATGGATGGTGATTACCAAGCTAGGCCAAAAGCCTAAGCTTGGGGGAGTACGTATTTCCATTGACGTTACATTCATGTTCGCACAATTCATTTCAGTTGTCGGTGTCCACACTTTTTCATTGTATTATCCATACTAGATTTATTTTCTTGCTTTCTTCTTGTGTGTTTGAAAAACTTTGAGAAAACCCAAAAATATTTCTTCCTTCTTTTCGGTTTTTCTTTATAGTTTAGATGGTTGTAGTATTAAAAGAACACCCAAAAAGATTTCTTCTTTTGCTTGTTGGGAGCTTTCCCGTGTAAATAGTTTTTCTCATTTTTGTTTCTTTTCTTCTTTAGTTTGCTTTCTTCATGAAAAACTAAAACTCCAAAAATATTTCAGTGCATTTCTCTGAAATTCTTTTCTGTTTATTGAGTCAAGGAGAAGACCCACAATGAAAATCTCGAGTGGCTCTCATATGCAATATTGTTGATCTAACAAAGAGCCCAAATTGCTTTGTCTTCTCCTTTTGAATAAAATGTTTGCAGACTCCATCTTAGTCCATGGCAGTCTTGCACTATTATTATTTTCATATCATTCGGTTGTGCAAGTGAAAGGCAATAATGACGATATTTCATGAAGTAATTGTGGCAGAGAGAAATGGGTATGAACTCAACTTGTTCTATTTTTTGTAAATATGTTTAACCTAGTATCCATGATTCAGCATATTATGATCAAACATGTTTGCAATGACAATTAGAGATTATAATTTCTCATGCCATGCTTAACTATCTTGTAGTATGATGATATGGTATCCTCCTCTGAATGTTTCAAGTGGCTTAACTTGGCACATGTTCATGCATGTAGTTGAATCAAAACCGACATAGCCTCTACGATATTTATGTTCATAGTGTCCATATCCTACTCATGCTAGTATCCAATGTTCATTATTCATAATGCATGTTCATGAACGTTTTCGCTCTCTAGCTGGCCGCTTCTTATCATATTTGCAAGCCTTCGTGAGTACTAAGCGGGAATAATGCTTGTGCATCAAAATCCTTAAACCAAAGTTATTTCAGATGAGTCCACCATATCTACCTATATGTGGTATTACCCTACCGTTCTAAGTAAATTTGCATGTGCCACCTCTAAAAACTTCAAATAAACATCTGTTTTTGTGTGCCTGGATTGTTCATAGAGCAGCAAGGGGTAGTCGGTATCTTCCATGCTAAGCGGGTTATTCTCATGATGAGTGTTTATTCACTCGTCCTTGCACGAGAGGGGCGGTAATAGGGGTTCCCAGTCCCAAAATCAAAAATTGCAAATAATTAAACAGAACTCCCTTAGGATTGTTGTTGGTATGGACGGTACCCATGGATTCGGCTAGCCGTGGAGTGTGTTTGTTGGTGGAGGGGGAGTAAACCTTTACTTCTATCGCTTGGGAACTGCCACTAATGTGTTTAGCATGGAAGATACTGATAACTCTTGGTCGTGACGTAAACAAGAACAGTGCATTTCTGATAATTTCATTTATCTATGTTTTTTAAACTTTGAGCTCTGACACCTCTGCAAATCCCTACTTCCCTCTACGAAGGGACTATCTATTTAATTTTATGTTGAGTCACCACCTTCTCAAATAAGAACCAGATCTGAGAGCACTATTGTCATCCTCATGCATTGTGTATAGTTAATGTTGGATGCATCATGACTGGATCTTTTGTACCATGAATTATAATGTTTAGTCGCTGCTTAAACTTTGGAGGTGCTCTGCATTTATGTTTAGTGGTCTCAGAAAGGGCTAGCGAGATACCACTATTGTCATATTATATCATGGTTGTTTTGACAAAGTGTTGGCATTTGAGATATCTTATTATTACTCGCTAGTTGATTATGTCGTTGATATGAGTTAATATAATTTTTAAGAGTTATTGCTGATATGGTTAGTCATGATCTTTGCTGAAAACCTAGGTGCTACTTAAGCTTATTTATGTAAACAAGAACAAAAGAGTTCGTAAAAGTTTTTCTTTTTTCCTTTCAGTTTGTCAACTGAATTCCTTGAGGACAAGCAAAGGTTTAAGCTAGGGGGAGTTGATACGTCTCTATTGTATCTACTTTTCCTAATGCTTTTTCTCTTGTTTTGGACTCTAATTTGCATGATATGAATGAAATAACCCGGCCTGACGTTGTTTTCAGCAGAACTACCATGGTGTTGTTTTTGTGCAGAAATAGAAGTTCTCGGAATGGAATGAAACTTTTTGGAGAATTATTTTACAATAAAATAAAAATACTGGAGCCAAGAACCACCAGAGGGGGGCCTCTGGCTGGGCACAGGACACCAGGCTGCGCCCCCCCTCTGGCGCGCCCTGGTGGGTTGTGCCCACCTGATGGCCCCGTACACCCTAATTCCGACGCTATAAAATCCTATTTTTGGAGAAAAAATCAAGGAGAAAGTTTCATCGCATTTCACGATACGGAGCCGCCACCACCTCATGTTCTTCATCGGGAGGCCAGATCTGGAGCCCATTCAGGGTTCAGGAGAGGGGATCTTTGATCTTTGTCATCACCAATTCCATGATGCTGCCCACCGGGAGTGAGTAATTCCTTCGTAGGCTCAGTGCTCGGTGAGGAGTTGGCTGAGATTCATCATGTAATCAAGTTAGTTTTGTTAGGGCTTGATCCCTAGTACCCACTATGTTCTAAGATCGATGTTTTTATGACTTTGCCGTGCTTAATGCTTGTCACTTTGGGCCCGGGTGCCATGATTTTAGATCTGAACCATTTATGTTTTCACCATTATATCTATGTTCTAGATCCGATCTTGCAAGTCATATTCACCTAGTACGTGTTATGGTCCATAAACCTAGTGTGATAGTAATTGGGATACTTTCCGGTGAAGACCGTTGTCGGTGTCAAAACCGGCGGATCTCGGGCAGGGGGTCCCGAACTGTGCGTCTAGGCGGATGGTAACAGGATACAAGGGACACGATGTTTTTACCCAGGGTCGGGCCCTCTCGATGGAGGTAAAACCCTACTCCTGCTTGATTAATATTGATGATATGGGTAGTACAAGAGTGGATCTACCACGAGATCAAGGAGGCTAAACCCTAGAAGCTAGCCTATGGTATGATTGTTGTTCGTCCTATGGACTAAAACCCTCCAGTTTATATAGGCACCGGAGAGTGCTAGGGTTACACAGAGTCGGTTACAATGGTAGGAGATCTACATATCCGTATTGCCAAGCTTGCCTTCCACGCCAAGGAAAGTCCCATCCGGACACGGGACGAAGTCTTCAATCTTGTATCTTCATAGTCTTGGAGTCCCTCTAGTCCCCTAGTCCAGGACTCCCTCAGTAGCCCCTGAACCAGGCTTCAATGACGACGAGTCCGGCGCGTATATTGTCTTCGGCGTTGCAAGGCGGGTTCTCCTCCAAATTCCATGTGCTTGTCGAATAGTGTCCGGCTTCCTTATAAATGTTGCGCTCCTTGGATTCCACGCCAAATAATGGCCCCCTTCCACGTGTCGTACGAATGCGAAAGGACAGGGTATCTTTACATTTTACCCCCTAGCTGCGTGAATAAGCTGCCTATAAGAGAGGCAAGAATCCAGATCCAAATCACACCATCCTCCTCCTGCGAGTACTCATCGGAGCGCTTCTGACAAAAATCCACTCCATCATGGACCGTCGACGCGGCTCCTCCTCTCGTGCTCCCAGCCCTCAGCTAGGGGATTGGGGGAGATGTTCAGTCCCGCACAGCGAGCTGGTGACGCTCCAAGCGGAGGGATATCTTCCTCCGGCCTTTATGGTCCCGGTTCGAGCTGGGTTGGCCACCTACAAAGGTGGAAAGCAGGCGGAGACCACCCCCAGTCCCTCCAAAGGAGAGCGGGTGTCCTTCGTCCCTTATCTAATAAGGGGGCTCGGATTTCTCGTATATCCGTTCCTCCGGGGGCTTCTGGAGTTCTACGGACTCCAGCTTCATCACCTCACGCCCGCCTCCATTCTGCACATTGCGGGTTTCGTAGCTCTTTGTGAGCTGTTCTTGGGCATCGAGCCCCATTTCGTGCTGTGGAAGAGATTGTTTTGCCTTGTACCCCGTTCTCACGAGGGGTTGATATATCAAGTGGGCGGAGCCGAAATATGGCGCATCACCGGGACCGTATATCTATCCGGAACCCCAAAGAAGGCGTCCGAAGACTAGCCTTCCGAATGGTTTTATGTGGAAGATGCTCCACTGCCGGACCCAGTTTGGATCGGCCTCCCGGAGTTCAGCAACTCTCCTCTGAAGAAACGCCTGAGTTGGCGCCTGCGGAGCCCTCAACAGGAGGATGACAGGAGCGTCCATTATCTGATGGGCCGGATAAGGCTACTAGCTCATTCTGGACTGACCATGATCGGAGTCATGGCCACGTGCATTATGCGAGGGGTGCAGCCACTCCAATATAGGGGCCACCCCATGCGGGATTTCAACGGGGAGAACGACGCCACCCGTCATGGCCGCAAGGGGCCGGGATCGGCTGCAGATCTGGTGAAGATCCTGTCTGGCTTGTACAAGGGGGAGAAGGAGGACTTCCTCCAAACGAGTCCATTGAACGGATTCTCCATGAATAACCCTCGGAGCTGGGTAAGCGGACGTTTATTCATTCGACCCGTGCTTTCAAAGTTAAGTGTCTTACTTTATGATTTTGACGCAGGAACTGCGCCGGGATGTGGAGGGCATACATAGTCCGGCTCCACAACCCGAGGATCCGGGAAGATCCCTTAATCCGGCCTCCGAAGAGGATCCGGACATAAAGGTGGAACTAATTGACGGGGTGTTCCACCAACTTAGTATGGACAACGCTCTAGTCGCCATTACGGCCGACTACCCCGGTTTATCTCCGGCTTCCCAGGTAACTATGACCGGAGCCCTGACACCATTACTTCGTCTGTGCTTGTTTCTGACCACCGCATACCAATGGTGTCTTGCAGGAGGTGCCTTCAAGGCGGGAAGCTGATCCCACGGCAGCTGACCAACCAGGGTCAGTTCAGCCCAGCAGGCGGAAGAGGGGTGTGGTGCGAATTGAAACGTCGCCGCAATGGTATGGCACGCCACCGTTTTTAAGGAAAAGACCCCTCTGAAGTATATTGATGCTCATTACTTTTCCAGGAGAAAGAGCGCTCGCCGGACTGTGCCCGGAGAGGTTGCCAACCAAGCCTCCGCCAGCCAGGCTCCAACACCTAGTCCAGAGGGGGAGGCGAACGCAAGGCGCGAGCCGGATGCTCCTCCAACGGAGGATGCCGACAGGTTGTCCGTCACCGGGTCTGAGGTGGAGAGCGCCATGAATCACAGGCGCCGCCGGATAGTTCTTCGTGATGCGTGTTTCTCCCCGGAGGCGTTGAATGCCTTTAACGCGGGAGACGCGCACCTTCGTGCCGCTCAAGATGGTTTAACCAGAGCCACGGAGCAGTATGTGAAAGACATACAGGTAAGGGATTTTAATAGTTCTATATGCCAGTAGCCCCTGAGACTTAAAGTAGTTAAAATAACTGATTTAAGGATCATTTGACATGCAGGATCTTACTGAGAAGAATACCCAATTGTCCCAGGAGCTACAAGAGTGCAAGGCTCAACTTGAGGCTGCACTAGCCGCTGCAGGAGGAGACACAAAGACCCCCTCCGGTAACACATATTTCAAAAAGATAAGCGGTGTGCGGCGTGCGTATAAGTCTGACAATAATATTGCAGATGTTGCCGGACTTGATCCGGACAAGCAACAGCTAATGCGCCAGCTGAAGGCTGGCGAGAGGGTGCTTATGAAGGTGCAGCAGGAGAGGAACAAACTCCAAGATGCCCGCACCCAGCTTGGAGAAGAGCTAAAAGGTGTTCGGGCCCAGCTTGGAGAACAGCGGCTTCATCGCGGCATCTACAGTAAGTGCTTGAGCAAACTCTTTTGAAAAGAAGAGTTCGGCGAGGAAGTCGATTGACAGAAATGTGTCTGTAGGTGTGCTCACAGGTCGCCCTGTGGAGGAAATGCCCGGTTCAACGGGTGACCAACTTCCCGAGCTGCTGCAACTTCACGAACGTGTTCGGCAGGCGATGAGTGGCGTCGCCCAGGTCTTATGGCCGTCCGTCTCCCTACCCGAGGGTCTTGGAGGGCTTGCGGAGAAGCTTCAGGGAGCACGGCAGCGCTTCCGTCTATGGAAGATATCGGCCTGTCGTCAAGGCGCCAGGGAGGCCTGGGCCATGGTGAAGATGCAATACAAGAAGGCGGATCCGAACCACATGGGTGAGGTCAGACCTGTGGGGCCCGATGGGAAGGAGATCCCTGTGAGCTTAGTGTACGGCCAAGTAGAGTTGGCCGCTAAGTATTCCCAACGGGACTGTAAATTAGACAGCCTGTTAGACGGGATTGAAGAGGAGTACAGTCAGTCAATTTGACGATGTATTTTAAAATGACATGTATAATGCCTTCTAGCCGGATTGTAGATCGTTTGTCTTTGCAGACCTTTTCGCTTCAACCTCGGGACCCTAGAGTCCGGAGTGTGTCCGAATACCCTCACGGTTATGAAAAAACCGGGGCATGCATGGAGACCAGGCGTAGGGGTCATTAGTGCTTTATCAGACAAGTGCCCAACTAGTTATGTTATATTACATGGTTAGTAAGAAACATCTTCCAGGGAGAATAGTTCCGTTAGGGGTTCCTTTCCCTGGGAGGCATGCCCTAAAGTACATGTCCGGACTGTGAAAAGAGCAGAAAAGCATCTGGGGGCAGATAAATGAATAAATAAGAAATCATCGTTTAAGTCACCGACCGAATATTCCCTTAAGAACGCTAGCTTTCGGCTTCACCCAGTCTGAGGTACACATCTGGCTGACCCGGCAGTAACAATCGCAGAGGTGCTCCCTTTACCTCCTAGCCGAACAATCGGGAACGTAGGGGTAAGCACAGGAGCCAGGCAACCCAGCTTGGCCAAAACTTAGGTCATGTCGATGCATATAATGGTGAATAAAAGGTACATGCGGAAGTTTGACACATGCGTTGGGCATAAAGCCCGTTTAAATAAGCTTCTGTTAAAGAAGCCCCCAGGTATAATGAGTGCGGGTAGCACGTCAAGTGTGTGCGAACAATGCGCTGATCAGCCCTCAAAGGCTTTATGAAAAGGTGGGGAAAAAGAGAGAAACAAAAGACAACTGAAGTGTAAAATATGGACGGAGGAAGGAGACGAACTCTGAGTCCGGCGCTAGGCATAGAATCTTCGGAGCCGGGCTGCGTTCCATGGGTTCGGCCCGAGTCGGTTGTCCGATATGTTTCGCAGAAGGTATGCTCCGCCGGTCAGGACTTGGTCAATGATGAAGGGACCTTCCCATTTGGGCTTGAGTTTATCATTTTTCTTGTCCGGCAGGCGTAGAATGAGTTCGCCAACATTGTAAGTTTTGGCCCGTACTTCTCTGCTTTGATATCTTCGAGCCTGCTGCTGATAGAATGCGGAACGAGCCTTTGCCACGTCGCGCTCCTCCTCCAATGCGTCCAAGCTGTCCTGCCGATCCATCTCGGCTTCTCTTTCTTCGTACATGCGCACGCGAGGGGAGTCATGAATTATATCGCAGGGCAAAACTGCCTCTGCGCCATATACCATAAAGAATGGAGTGAATCTGGTAGTACGGTTTGGCGTGGTCCACAGCCCCAGAGTACGGAGTCGAGCTCCTCTACCCAGTGCATTTTAGATTCCGTAAGGGACCGCACTAATCTGCGTTTGATGCCGCTCATGATTAGACCATTTGCTCGTTCAACTTGACCGTTGGTTTGAGGGTGATAGACTGAAGCGTAGTCGAGCTTAATGCCCATATTTTTGCACCAGAGTTTAACCTCGTCGGCCGTGAAGTTCATGTCGTTATCGGTGATGATGCTGTGGGGGACACCATAACGGTGTACTCCCCGGATATGAAGTCTATCACAGGTCCAGATTCGGCTGTTTTGACTGGCTTGGCCTCTATCCATTTGGTGAACTTGTCCACCATGACCAATAGGTATTTTTGCTTGTGGGTTCCCCCTTTAAGGGGTCCAACCATGTCAAGTCCCCAGACCGCGAACGGCCAGGTGATGGGTATAGTTTTGAGGGCGGTGGGTGGCATGTGGCTCTAATTAGCAAAGAGCTGACAACCGACGCATCGTTGGACTAAGTCCTGAGCATTTGCCCGGGCCATCGGCCAATAAAATCCTATACGGAAGGCCTTGCCTACAAGGGCCCGGGCTGCAGCGTGGTGTCCGCCTAGTCCGGCGTGAATTTCAGCTAGAAGATTTCGTCCTTCCTCTTCGGAGATGCACCTTTGAAGGACTCCAATTGTGCTTTTCTTATAAAGTTCTCCCTCATGGACCTTGTAGGCTTTAGATCGCCGAACTATGCAGCGGGCCTCATTTTGGTCTTCGGGAAGTTCCTGCCTAATTAAGTAGGCTAGGAATGGTTCCGTCCATGGGGAAATGATTGCCATTATTTCATGGGCTGAAGGTGTTATGTCATTGGCTGAGCCACTGGTTGTGTTAGATTGTTCTGTGTTGGGCGGTGTGGTTGGTTCCGGATTGTTGTTTCCGGACTCCTCTTCCCATACTACGGATGGCTTAAAGAGCCGCTCCAGGAAGATGTTTGGAGGGACTGCGTCGCGTTTTGCGTCGATGCGCGCCAACACGTCGGCCGCCTGGTTATTATCCCGGGCTACATGGTGGAATTCGAGTCCTTCGAACCGGGCTGACATTTTTAAGACGGCGTTATGGTAGGCTGCCATTTTCCGATCTTTGGCATCAAAGTCTCCATTTACATGGGATGTTACGAGGTTTGAATCCCCGCGGACCTCGAGGCGTTGAATGCCCATGGAGATTGCCATCCGGAGACCATGTAGAAGGGCCTCATATTCGGCTGCATTGTTGGAGTCCATGTACATTATCTGAAGTACGTATTGGACTGTGTCTCCGGTTGGGGACGTCAGTACGACGCCAGCCCCCAAGCCGGCCAACATTTTGGAGCCGTCGAAATGCATGATCTAATTGGAGTATGCGCCGTACTCTTTAGGGAGTTCGGCTTCGGTCCATTCGGCGATGAAGTCAGCCAAAACTTGCGACTTTATAGCTCGCCATGGTTTGTAGGTTATGTCGAATGGTAAGAGCTCGATGGCCCATTTTGCAATTCTGCCCGTTGCGTCGCGGTTGTTTATAATGTCGTTGAGAGGTACTTCGGAGGCAACTGTTATCGAACACTCTTGAAAGTAGTGTCGCAGCTTCCGGGATGCCATGAACACCGCGTACGCTATCTTTTGATAATATGGATACCGGGACTTGCATGGGGTTAAGGCAGTGGATACGTAGTACACTGGTTTTTGAAGAGGGAATTTGTGTCCTTCTGTTTCTCGTTCGACGACGAGTACCGCGCTGACAACTTGATGTGTTGCCGCGATATATAATAACATCGGCTCGCCTAGGTTAGGCGCGGCCAGGACCGGATTTGTTGCCAATATGGCCTTTATTTCTTCGAGTCCGGCCGTGGCAGCATCCGTCCACTCTAAGTGTTCGGTGCGCCTGAGGAGGCAATAGAGGGGCAATGCCTTTTCTCCCAAATGGGAGATGAAGCGGCTTAGAGCCGCCACGCATCCAGTTAATTTTTGTATTTGTTTGAGGTCTTTTGGTATATCCAACTGAGACAGAGCTCGGATCTTGGCTGGGTTTGCTTCAATTCCTCTACCGGATACAATGAAGCCCAAGAGCTTTCCGGCTGGTACGCCGAAAACGCATTTTTCCGGGTTGAGCTTAATGTCATATGCTCGGAGGTTGTCGAATGTGAGCCTCAAGTCATCTACTAGAGTTTCGACGTGTTTGGTCTTGATGACCACGTCGTCTACGTATGCCTCCACTATTTTGCCGATCTGGGTAGCCAGACATGTCTGAATCATGCGCTGATATGTTGCGCCGGCGTTTTTGAGTCCGAAGGGCATTGTGTTGAAGCAGAATGGTCTGTATGAAGTAATGAATGTTGTTGCGGCTTGGTCTGCTTCCGTCATCTTGATTTGATGGTAGCCGGAGTATGCGTCGAGGAAGCACAATGAATCGTGTCCTGCGGTAGCATCGATGATTTGATCGATGCGGGGAAGGGGGAAAGGATCCTTTGGACAAGCCTTGTTAAGGTCTTTAAAATCGACACACAGGCGCCAGGATTTGTCCTTTTTTGGTACCATTACCAGGTTCGCTAGCCAGTCTGTATGTTTGATGTCTCTGATGAATCCGGCTTCCAATAGTTTGGCTAGCTCCTCTCCCATTGCCTATCTTTTGGGTTCGGAAAATCGCCGAAGAGCCTGTTTGACTGGCTTGAATCCTTTTAGGATGTTTAGGCTGTGTTCTGCCAATTTGCGTGGGATTCCTGGCATATCTGAAGGGTGCCAGGCAAAGATGTCCCAATTCTCCCGAAGGAATTCTCGTAGTGTGGCATCTACATCAGGGCTTAACTGTGCCCCAATGGAGGCCGTCTTTGTGGGCTCCGTTGGATGGACCTGGAATTTGACTATGTCATCCGCTGGTTTAAAAGAGGTGGACTTGGATCTCTTATCGAGTATCACATCGTCCATGTTCACCGTAGAGCGTAGCGCAGTGAGTTCCTCTGCCGCTAGGGCTTCGGATAGTGCCTCTAGGGCTAGTGCGGCTGTCTTGTTTTCGGCGTGGAGTGCTATGTCCGGATCACTGACAAGAGTGATGGTTCCATTGGGCCCGGGCATTTTAAGCTTCATGTACCTATAATGGGGTATGGCTTGGAAAATTGCGAATGCCTCTCGTCCTAATAAAGCGTGATATCCGCTGCTGAACGGGGCCACTTGGAACGTGACCTCCTCGGACCTGTAATTGTCCGGCGAGCCAAACACCACATCACGTGTAATTTTTCCTGTGCAGCGTGCTTCCCGGCTAGGGATTATTCCTCTAAAGGTTGTGCTGCTTCGCTCAATGCGGCTCCAGTCTATTTCCATTTTTCGAAGGGTTTCCTCATAAATGAGGTTTAATCCGCTGCCGCCATCCATGAGTACCTTGGTAAGGCGAAAGCCGTCCACTATTGGGCTGAGGACCAATGCGGTTGGTGCTCGGGCTGTTCGGAATTTAGGTTCGTCGCTGGTGTTGAAGGTGATAGCCGTGTCGCTCCATGGATTTTGTTGTTGCTACTTGGTATACTTCGGCGAGGCTACGGATTGTTCGTTTCCGCATATTATTTGATGCGAAAGTCTCCAAGACTGTTAATACCGTACTGGTACTGTTGGGGTGGTTCTCCAGGGCTAGAAGCTCTTCGCCACTTTTGGCCACCTGCCGCAGTATCCAACATGCTCGAAGGCTATGAGTTGGAGTGGCGCCCTCTGTACTATGAATTTTACAGGGTCCACTGAGCCATCCCTCTAGTACGGTTCCGTGCCCTTTATGGGGTTTTTGCTTTTTGGTTTTTGTCCCGGGTGCCTGAGCATGATGCACCCTTTTGTTTCGGACTAGGGTTGTGTTCGGAGCCGGATTGTCCCAAAACATAGTTTCGGTTTTCCGGACACTCTTCATCGCATAGTACTTTCGTACTATGGACGCCAGGTCGGCGAAGCGTGTAATTTCGCGACGACTTACGGCGTTCAAGATTCCCTTGTCCGTGCAATTGTTGCAGAAAATTGAGATTGTGTTTTCCTCATGGCAGTCCTTTGTCCTGTCCATAACCAGGAGGAATCTGGCCCAGTAATGATGTACTGTTTTAGCGGGCTCTTGCCGGATTTGAGATAGATCGCTTATGTTTGGGTGGGCGGGTGGAATCAAGTCCGGAACTCTGCCCCCCTTGAGGCTCAAGGGCCGAAAAGTTTCCGAATTTGGAAGCTTGGATTGCTGGATGTCGTCCAATGAGTCTGGTCCGCTGCCTGACTTTAGGTTCAGTATTTGTTTGACGTCCGTCCCTCCGCGGGAATCCGGCATGGAGGGATCAGGAGTCCGGACACAAATGGTTTTTAATACAGGGGAAGAATCGCCACGTTGTTCCTCTACCACAGCAACGTGATGGGTAACCTGGGGGGAGTCAATCTCTCTCAGATCGGTTTTAAGCCCAATCTGATTGTAGTCTGTAGCGAATCCCAGGGCGGCGAAGCAATCCAAGAGCTCATCTACGGAGGAAAGCTCCATCGGATCTAGCTGCTCGGTGAATTCCGAGTTGATATGAAGATCGCTTTTGATGACCCGAGAGGTCGTCGTCGGAGCGGCGGTCGAACAGGCGGTCATAAGAAAACCACCTAGCATAGTTTGGCCGGCGGACAAAGCTCCTTTGGCAATGGTACCGTCTTTAAAGACGGGAAGAGGCATCCTTCCTGATCACGACGGCACAGAGGAACTCTCAATGAAAGCACCAATGTCGGTGTCAAAACCGGCGGATCTCGGGTAGGGGGTCCCGAAATGTGCGTCTAGGCGGATGGTAACAGGAGACAACGGACACGATGTTTTTACCCAGGTTCGGGCCCTCTCGATGGAGGTAAAACCCTACTTCTACTTGATTAATATTGATGATATGGGTATTACAAGAGTGGATCTACCACGAGATCAAGGAGGCTAAACCCTAGAAGCTAGCCTATGGTATGATTGTTGTTCGTCCTATGGACTAAAACCCTCCGGTTTATATAGGCACCGGAGAGGGCTAGGGTTACACAGAGTCGGTTACAATGGTAGGAGATCTACATACCCGTATTGCCAAGCTTGCCTTCGACGCCAAGGAAAGTCCCATCCGGACACGGGACGAAGTCTTCAATCTTGTATCTTCATAGTCTTGGAGTCCAGCCGATGATGATAGTTCGGTTATCCGGACACCCCCTAGTCCAGGACTCCCTCAACCGTAGTTTGAGGAGTTCATGTATTCACTATGTGTTAATGCTTTGTTCTGGTTCTCTATTAAAAGGTGGCCTTATTATCCCTTAGTTTCCTTTGGAATCTGCTGCCACAGGAGGGTAGGACAAAAGATGCCATAGAAGTTCTTTCCATAAGCACAAACGATTATTTATGGAATACATGCTATATTATATTTATGAACTGGAGCTAGTGTCGTATCGCCCTAGATTATGATTGTTATATGATGAATATCATCCAACGAATCCACCAATCCAATGCCTAGGAATTTTCCACATATTGTTCATGCTAAGTTACCACTGTTGTTGTTACCGTTAAACTTGCTACAAAATCATTGCTATCAGTGTTACTGTTGCTACTGTTGTTACCACTGCTATCAAAACTATCGTATTACTGTGCTACTGATCACTTTGCTGCAGATATTTAATCTCCAGATGTGATTGAATTGACAACTCAACTGCTAATACTTACAAATATTCTTTGGCTCCCCTTATGTCGAATCTATAAATTTGGGTTGAATACTCTAATCTCGAAAACTGTTGCGATCCCCTATAGTTGTGGGTTATGAGTACCAATCTGAAGGTGGTCAATGGACAAATAATTAAGCACTATATTTCAGGTACACCTATTAATGTTGAAACTAACATTATCCAAACCATGATACCGGAGGAACACATAAAAGAAACCTCCAGAACACTCCAGAATCCTGAAAAGGAAGAGGTACATGATATGGTAAGTAAACGGTCTTTGAAAAAAATCCACAAAAATATTTTCTGTTAGTTTTGGAATACTAGGAAAAATAGAAAAATAAGAAATATCCCGGAAGGCAACCCAGGTGCCCACAAGAGACCAGGGCGTGCCTGCCCCATCTGGCGCGTCCTGGTGGGTGGTGGACCTCTCGGGCACCTTCCCGACAATGTTTTCCTTCCATATGATTGTTTCCCAAGATAAAAAATCTTTATATATACCCCTGGACGATTTGAGCACCGCATCGCGGAGAAATCCTCTGTTCTTATTTCGTGTTGTTTTCCTGGCAGATATGAAAATATGTTGTCTCAAGATTCGGAGGCAGAGAGCTATGTTGCTGATTATGTCGCAAATCCCAAGGTCTACGGGGAGGAGGATCCTTATGGTTGGACCACAGATGAGGAGGAAGACGCTGACATGGAGGAACCAAGGGATGATAGCTCCGATGAAGATGAAGATCCACTACCTCAACCTGGAGATATGCACGTGGAATTCAAGAAGTCAAGCCTTCCCAACAAAGGAAACAAACCAAAGGTTCAATTTATCCCATCCTGTTGTCTGCAGGAGAGCAAGGCGGCATTATGCAAGAGGGTATTAAAGCTTGAGCTAGAGAATGATGATCTAAGGGAGGAAAATTTTAACCCCAGATGCAAGTTGGAGAAAAAGACCACCTCATCACCACCATCCTCATCTTCATCACCAAAGGTGACTTGAGTACACGGGTATGGGCACTCCCCTTGGCTTGTGCCAAGCTTGGGGGAGATGCCCTATCGTATCACCATCACTTTTATTACCTTTACCTATCTTAGTTCGATCCTTAGCTATTTCGTGATTTAGTTGAATAAAAGTTTATTATGATCTATTTTCGAGTGCTAGTTTCGTGATCTATCTATCTATGTAATCGAGTGAGAGTTATATAATAAAGTTTAGTTTGAGGTTTTGCTTCTTTACTTTTCCGTTTCAATAAAAATAAAAGGAAATAGTGAGAAAGATCATATGTTAATCTTATGGTAAGTAATGACATCACATAAGGAAAAGTATAAGTGGTAAAATTTGTTACAAGTTGACAAACATAGCATTGGTCAATGGTGCAATTCATGAAAGAATTAATAAGGGAAGAGAAGATTCACATGCAAATACACTATCTTGGACATCTTCTATGATTGTGAGCCCCCACTAAATATATCATGCCCAACTGTTGATGTTGGACAAGGAGGACAACATAATGAATTATGTCTGTTCATAGTCACATAGAAGTTATATTGTCATAGATCCTTCAACATGTGGTGCTTTCTCAATATCTTTTCTAGCCAAAAATCTGCACTAAGTAGATATACTACTTGTGCACCCAAAACCCTTGAACCCAAACTCATGTTTGCGAGTCCAACATACCTACCTATGGATTGTGTAAGATCCTTCAAGTAAGTTGTCATCGGTGCAAAAAGAGCAATAAAAATTGCTTCTAAATGTGTTTGATCCTTTAGTGTAAGGGAAAATAAGTGTTGTACGAACTTGTGATGGAAAAATAATAAAAGCGATAGACTCCTTAATAAAGGTTGCTATCGTAAGGGGCAATATGACGTGACATTCTTTTGCATTAAGATATTGTGCATACAAAACCAAAAAGTGCATGACAACCGCTGCTTCCCTCTACGAAGGGCCTATCTTTTACTTTTATGTATTTACTTTTTATGCAAGAGTCAAAGTACTTTCCCCTATTCCTTTTTATTTTACTCTTTGGCAAGCATCATGTGGTGGGGAAAGATCTCGGCACATATACCCAGTTGGATAAGAGTGAGCATGAGTTATTATTGTTGACATCACCCTCGAGGTGAATAAGTTGAGAGGGGAAACTATAAGCCCCTATCTTTCTATGGGTCTGGTCGAAACTTTTTGCTCGTATATATGTTGTGAGTGTTAGCAATCATAGAAGATTAAATGATGGTTGAGTATGTGGACTTGCCAAAAGGCTCCGATACGAGACCCTTCCTAAAAATATGATGAATTGTAGTTGCAAAGTTGACGGAGAACATAGTTTGTTGGTTCTCAATAAAGTTTATGCTTTTTACTTCCATGTTGTGATGAATTGTTACTTGTTCATGAGAAGTTATATGGTAAATTTTTATGATAAAGTTTGTTGCTGTTATAATAATAAGCATGATGCTACTATGTATGTATTTTGTTTTTATCGACACCACTCTCTCTAAACATGTGGACATGATTTTCGATATCGGCTTTCGCTTGAGACAAGCGAGGTCTAAGCTTGGGGGAGTTGATACGTCCATTTTGCATCATGCTTTCTTATTGTTATTTATATTATTTTTATGCCTTACAACACTTTATGGAGTAATTCTAATGCCTTTTCTCTCATGATATGCAAGGTTTACACAAAGAGGGAGAATACCAGCAGCTGGATTCTGGACCTGAAGAAGCTATGTCGCAGATACATATTCTGCACATCTCCAAATGAGCTAAAATTTTACGGAGAATTATTTTGGAATATATAATAAATATTGGAGAAAACAACTACCAAAGGGGGGCTGCCAGGTGGCCACAAGACACCGGGGCGTGCTAGACCCTCCAAGCGCGCCCTGGTGGGTGGTGGGCACCCTGGCCCACCTCTGGGCCCATCTTTTGGTATATAAGGTCTTTTGACCTAGAAAAAAAAACAAAGAGATGACTTTTGGGACGGAGCGCCACCATCTTGAGGCAGAACTTGGGCAGGAGCACTTTTGCCCTCCGACGAAGCGATTCCGTCGGGGGAACTTCCCTCCTAGAGGGGGAAATCGAAGCCATCGTCATCACCAACAACCCTCTCATCTTTGGGAGGCCAATCTTCATCAACATCTTCAACAACACCATTGCATCTCAAAACCCTAGTTCATCTCTTGTGCTCAATATTTGTACCGGAACCTCAGATTGGTACCTGTGGGTGACTAGTAGTGTTGATTACATCTTGTAGTTGGTGCTAGATGGTTATTTGGTGGAAGATTATATGTTTAGATCCATTATGCTATTTAATATCCCTCTGATCTTGAGCATGAATATTATTTGTGAGTAGTTGCCTTTGTCCTTGAGGCCATGGGAGAAGTCATGTTGCAAGTAATCATGTGAATTTGATATGTGTTCGATATTTTGATTATATGTATGTTGTGATTCCCTCAGTGGTGTTATGTGAACGTTGACTACATGACACTTCACCATCTTTGGGCCTAAGGGATTGCATTGTGGAGTAATTATTAGATGATGGGTTGCTAGAGTGACAGAAGTTTAAACTCTAGTTTATGTGCTATTCTGTAAGGGACTAATTTGGATCCATATGTTTCTTGCTATGGTTAGATTGTTATCTTAATTCTTCTTTCGTAGTTACGGATGCTTGCGAGGGGGTTAATCATAAGTGGGAGGCTTGTTGGAGTAAGAACAACACCCAAGCACCAGTCCACCCACATATCAAATTATCAAAGTAGCGAACGCGACAGTGACTAGATGAAATTCCCGTGTGCCCTCAAGAACGCTTTGCTTACTATAAGAGACCATTCCAGCCTGTCCTTTGCTACAAAAAGGATTGGGCTACCTTGCTGCACTTTATTTACCGTTATCGTTACTTGCTCGTTACAAATTACCTTACTATCAAACTACTTGTTACCGACAATTTCAGTGCTTGCAGAAACTACCTTGCTGAAAGCCGCTTGTCATTTCCTTCTACTCCTCATTGGGTTCGACACTCTTACTTATTGAAAGGACTACGATTGATCCCCTATATTTGTGGATCATCACAATGATGCATGGATCACCAAAATTGTACCCCCATCTCTTTGGACATCTGACTTCATCTATGAGCAACGGGGGAGCTATGTACAATGCTGCAGGGGCCATGCCCCCCATCTTTGATAAAAAAAATAGGAATATTTTTTTAAGGACTGCTTATATTAGAGAAAATATAACCTTTAGCCCCCCGAAACATACATATTTTGTGTTTGCCACCCTGAAAGTCTTGCCGCTCCGCCACTTTCTTTGTGCCCATCACCAACGAGGTTATTTCCCATCAGGTAGCCCACGATGATACAAGGCCCAGCTGGGGTACAGGGAGGCACAAGCCCGCATGTAGGGCCCAAGGAGGTGTCAAGAACTAGGGTACCTATCAATCGGGGTGGGCACTAGGGCACCAGTGAGATAATCATCAGACTATTTAACTATTTAGCGATGTGGTGTCAATCGTTTTGCAGTCACTTGGTTTATATAAGGCCAAAAACTAGAAGCATTAATTGGGTGCTATGAAGATATCTCCACCACACATTCAAGATAGGCATTATCATCTGCCTCCACTAGCATTGATGGCGTTGGTTACTGCCCTAGTGTGCTGCTATTGCGTGAAACCAATTAGTGATTACAGGCTAGCTAAAGGGATCCTAGTGGTAGCACATAATAAGCTTGTCCGGGGTACCTAGCTAAAGGTTCACAATCTTTGTAACCCCACATTCATGCGCAAGAGCAACTCCCAAAGAGACAAGACTAGGATTTGTACCCCCACCGTCGAGGGGCCCAAACTTATATACATTCTTGTGTCACCCATTACGTCTTGATACATCAAGCTTCATTCATGCTCCTACCTTACTCTAAGCTTTAGCACCACGACAGTTGGCGCTCACCATGGGGTTGCACATCTATCGATCAATGCGTAGATGTTTTTTCTTCTTCTTCAATTTTTTGCATTGAGCTGATCCCAAGGAAGATCATCTTCTTCGGTTCAATTGGCTTCACCGATCATGATTCATCATGGCTTCCTAGGGCCCCGCTGGATGGTGAACCGCTACTTGCTTGTGGCAACACACACTTCCCTATGAACGACTTTGGAATGTTTTACCTTTAAGAGCCGGTTTCATACTAGGTTTAATGGGGATGGGAGGTCCTGATCTTCCGAATAGGTTCTGATAACTCTCGATTTTTGGTGGAGATGTGACACAAATCGATCGGGCTTCCGAACGACACGTTCTGAACCCTGCAATCGCAGTACTGCTTCTCCTATGGTTATCAACCGGTGTTGCCCGGTTGACCTTGCCGACAAGGCTAATCCTTGCCTGCGAATCGGAGAACACAAACACGAACAAATAAGATTGCTATGAAATTGCATAATTGTATTAAGAACTCGAGTTGGGGTCTCACAAACTGATGAACGGTGAAACTGTTTTTGACAGATTAATCTAAGCAAAACCCAAACCATAACCTGACCACCGGCAGCTGCAAATATAGTCTAGGGTCAGCTAAAGACCCTCAGGACATGCCCCTAATTGGGCTCCAAAAGATACATGGCCCAAAGGCCAAAAACGGTGGTGCAACACTGAAACAGATTGTGGTCGTCTATTGTTTCGATGATCCCCATTGATTCAGGAGGAATTTAGCCATGGGACCTGTTCCATTGGAAAGGTTATCTTCTCAGCCTTTTGTGCATGTGTAGGATGTCCAAAACCGTGCCCGTATGCAACCTAGATGGCCATTTTAGTGCAGACTATTCCTGAACTCTTAAACATACTTGAAGTCAACTTTGTTTGGGCCTCCACCTTGTCTTGGACACCCTTGTTGGTCCTCTCCACCTCCAAGCTCCTCTCCAAGTATCTCCTGGTGCTCTCCATGGTTCCTAATCGTAATATATTCATTAGGTAGCGATCTATTCTTAGAAACATATAAGGAAGTGCTTAGGAACAAGCTCACCTCCACATTCAATTGTCGCACGCGAGCTCTAGTGGTTGGTCCGTGTATTTCCAGTGGAGTTTTGTGTGTATCTAAAGGAGTGATGTCCCCAACAGGGTTGCTAGATTGCTCCATGTTCGTCACAGACGGAAGTGCTCATGCAAACCTTGTGTTGCCCGAAAGTGCAGTAGGTCATCCTGGTTCAACCCTCTAACTCACATATACCCTACCGACACTTGTATGCCATATTCATATATACCTATGTTGCCTCTTTGTTAGTGGAATTGTTATGATATTTGATTTGTAAAGTCCGTGGCATATGACATTGTGTATGATATGAAGTCATATGTTGTGGGGACCCCGACTCATAAGTCGAGATCACCGAATGCACGTGTACAGTGATCCCAGAGATCAATGCTCACTGAACACACAGAAGCTGAATAACAAGAGTCTTACATCCATACATACCGTCTTACACAAATTGTGACCATTATGGTCAGGTCTTACATTGATAAAGCCTTAAGGGCTGAACATCAAATGAAACACAAGCAGCGGAAATCTTTGTCGATAAGTAGAACCCATGCCATCTGCCTTAACCCTACAGGCATTCTGACTGGGAAACGTCCTAGTGCGCATGTTCGTCTCCAAAGAACTCTTCTTCGAACTCCGGTTCTTCCATGCCTGGTCAATTAAATAACCAGTGGCAAGCCAATGAGTACTTTGAATGTACTCGCAAGCAACCCATGTTTTGGTCCAAGGTACAACAATGCATGATATAGGTAAATTTTGCAGAAAGCAAGTTTTGAGTGCAATGACATGTTCAACTTCTTTGTAAGGCATGCATCAAGAGAATTTCAAGTAACCATGAAGACAGGTTACAGATATCAACATAAATAGAGTGGGCACCAACCCATCAACATAAATAGAGTGGGCACCAACCCATCTCAATCATGTCAAGTCCCTTGACTTGACTCAAGTCATTTTCATCACCACACACACTTGGTTTGTAAACAAGTGGACGTAGCCCAAGAGCGGTTACCCAACTGTCCTTGATCGTGGACACGGCTATTCGAATAGTTTTACACTCTGCAGAGGTTGCACACTTTACCCACTAGATCCGGGGAACTTCCGTGTCATCCACGACCCGGGGTACCTCAAGTACCCGGGGTAAGCACCCGATCACTACCTTTCCCTAGACGACACTAACATGGAGTCCACTCGATTGGTAGTAACCCCCGTGCCCAACATTTCACATAACACTTTCTTGGAGCCTCGCTCCCATACTTATCACATACCACTGGCACGGGGTACCAACGGTGTGTCCGGTGCCCTGTGAAAACAGTCATGGCCGCCCTACCTGGCACGACCCCGTCCCAAGAGAGAGCACCAACTCTCCCCCGTCACTAGTAATGCGGGCTCCAAGCTAGTATCGGTCTAGGTACTCAATAATGCCCTTTCCCATATAAGGGTAGAGTGGTTGCGCATGTAAGGTTGGAATAACGGTCGCAACTCCGACCAATCCGTTTTGAAAACAACACACACACTTGCCTCGGTACACCACATCGTCATCAAGTGGTTACCCATCTCATTATCTCCCTCGGCATAAGTGGCACCCGACGGGGTTTTCGAAAAATCCTTTGAAAATACTTGTCTCCTTCACCATGCATATTCCCATCCCTTTTGCGTAGCATCTACTTTAGCATCCTATCTACTCCCACCGGCATAACCCTCATAAGAAGGTAGGGCCATGCACAATGCAAGTATCGACGAGGAAGTAACCGAGGCAACCAACCCACGTGGTTCACCATCTCATCATGATTCCGATGCAACAATAATAAAGAGCTATATATGACATGCATAAAAAGGGTTTCATAGACATGGTCAAAGGGCTGCTTGCCTTGGTTGGCTTGGTCTTCAAAGTCTTCAGGCCCTTCTCCTCCTTCTTCTTTAGCTACCTCGTCAAATACGGGATCTAACGTTGCAAGAAAATAGCGGGAAAATAAGACAATAATAAAAACAGAAAAGTCAAACTGCTCAGAAAAATGTCAACTTATTTTTGTAAAATACTAGGAGGAAAACTAGGAAGGGGAAATTCTTGGTTTTGAATTTGGAGCTAGGGAAACAGAGTTGTGGATTTTCAAACAGAGGTTTTATTGTTCAAATTTGAATTTAAATTTGAACAGAGCAAAAAGGTGTAATGGATGTGCATGAAAGTTACATCAATAAATAGGTGGGATTATTCTGAGATTTTAGGAGTTGGAAATATTTCATTTGGACAAATATTTTGCCCTGTGGAATTTTTGGAAAGGAGACAGAAAAAAAAAAGAAAAGTGGCGCTGTGCCACTGGGCCAGAGAGGCCACGGGCAGCAGGCCCAGAGGGGAAACCAGCCCACGTGGGCCGCCACGTCGAAGGCGTAAAGGCGAAATACGCCTTCAGCCGACGGGCGAACCGGTGCGCGCGCGCGTGCGTTTTAAACCTGACGGGTGGATCCCACCCGTCAGGGCGTGAGGCTGACGGGCTGGCCCCACGGCCGTTGTCGTCTACCTCCGGCCAGAGGCAACGATGAGCTCGCCGGCGGCGATACAGAGCACGGGAAGGTGCGCGGGTGGTACCGTTGGACTCGGGGTGGTGTCGCCGTTCGGGTGGTGGTGGAGACGGTCGCCGGAGCAGCCTGGTTCGCCGGCGACGAGGTCACGCGGCGGAGGTGCTTCGGGCGTCGATGAATACGGCCGCTCCCGGCTGCAAAAAGAGTGGGAAAGAGAGGGGAAAGGATCAGCGTGGCCGCGCGGTTCCAGATCGAGAAGAAACAGAGGCGGAGGAGGCCTGTACCGCGCGAACGCCGACGAGCCGAGGCGGCGGAGCTCGAGCTCGATCTCGAGCTCGGGCGGCTCTGGAGATGAATGGGTGGTACGGGAGGTCGATTTGGAGTGTGGGGGAGCGACAGGGAGCGAAAGAGGGGCTCGGGGTCGCCTTATATGGGCTAGCCGAGGTCCACCGTAGGCGTGGCCTATGGGTGCCCGCGGGATCGGCTCGGGTGGCCGTTAGAGAGGAAATGGAGGACTCGGGGGTGTTCGTGGGAGTGGTGTAGGGTGCCAGGGAGAGAGAGAAGGAACGGGGCGAGCTGCACGCGGGCCACAGGAGTGGCGCGAGCATTGGCCGAGCGGGGCGGCGTTCTGGCGCGAGCTGCAGGAGAGAGAGGAGGGCGCGGGAGCAAGTGGGCGGCCTGCTGGCGTGGAGCGGACGTCGAGGGGCATCGACTGGCGCGCGGGGGAAGCTCGAGGTGGTCGGGAGGCGCGGCGTCAACGGTCGGTGTCCTGCCAGGCGCTCCAGAGCGCGCCTTTGGCCGGCATCCACGGTTTTTCCGCGTCCGCGCGCGTCCACTAGTGTCTGGAGGCTGTAGGGGGTGTGGGCAAAAGCTGAAACGGGCCTTCGATGCTCTGGAGAGCCGAGGGGAGAGAAGGAGATAGAGAGAGAGGGGAGAAGCTGCTGTCCAAAGAAGACAAATGGGGTTTCCCCCTCCCTCATCATTGCTTCCTCGGGCAGAAAAGCATCCAAGTGACAGAGGGGAACGAGGAGGGGTTGTGGTAAAAAGATGTGCTCAAGGAGATTAGTGGAAGGGGCTGGAATTTGCATTCCAAAATTCTGCCAGAAGGTGTTTGATGAGGTTTTGGGCAAGTTAATGACTTCCACTGGCCATGAGACTCCACAGGGTGAGATGCCACATATAATTAGGGCCTTCCACCCATTTTGAGCTTATTTGGACAAAGTTTCCAATGCAACTTTTGCAAACCCTAAAAATAGGCAGGAATGGATTTGTGTAGATCCAGTTGAGTAGATCACTTCTCCTTGATGCACCACTTGGTGTGGTGGCCTTATTTAGTCATGTGATCAGGCTCACAAAAGTTGGGGTCATGGAGAGAAAGTTGGTAGTACAAAGTAGTTCAAATTTGATTCTGGTCAGAGAAGGTTTTGAGGCACTTTGACCAGGATATCTTCTTCTCCAACCTGTGCCATTTGGTCTAGATGCATTATTAGACCATTGAAGCATGTTCACCAAGTTTGAGATCATTTGGACATGTTTGGCAATGCAAAGTTGCTCAAACTTCAAAATGGATAGAAATGGTTTTGAGGGGATTTCATGGGGTTATACTATTCCACATGACATGAGACTTGTCAAGATCATCAAGTATGTCATATGCGAGATGATAGAATTTTCTTGGAATTTTTGGAGAATATTTCCTTTGTAAATATTTCAAAAGCTTGAAATATCCAGAAAGGGTTTTTGAGGGATTTGACCAATATTTTGAACATGACCATGTGTTGAAACTCTTATATATGGAAAATATATGTCCACTGAGTTTCCCTAATTTTTGTCAAATATTTTTAAAACAATAAAATAATTTTTCCCTATTAAAGACCATTTCTTGCCTTAAGAAAAAGCTTTTAAAGAAAATAGGAAAATAGCTTTTAAAATTATATTTTTGTGGTTTAGGGGAGTCCTATACCTAATAGGCTTCAAATATACTCTTTGAAATAATTTTCGTAACCCAAATCAAGTACTTGCAGTGCAAACCTCAATTCAGGGGTTTTTGGAAAACTAAATTTAGAAAATACTTTTTGGCCAAATTATTTTTGTAAGAAAATTCTATATTGCACTATACACATGGCATGGTCATTGGGCAGAAGTTTGGGGCAAGGAGATGAAGTACAGAGGTGGAGTAGTTGACTTTAAAGAGCACTTGAAAAGAAGCACAGAGAGAAAACCAACTCCAAATAAAAGCCAAATAATGCAAAAGTTTTTGTTGGTCCAAATTTTCATGCTTTAATAATGCAAATGAAATGTTACAAAATGCAGGGTGTGACAGATGTTTACGGCGGCTATATATGCACTTCTATTCTAGAAATGGACTGTTAGGATATATTTTTGGAATAGTATCGCATATGGGGCCTTGCACCTGGTCGGTTGAGAGATCCATGAAGGATTGGTGGATTGGCATGTCGGATATACACGTGCCCCACTGCAAGGCACAATGTCACTCACTATGCGTTTATAATTGGACATTTTAGAATGAAAGAAATACTAGAGTATTTCAACACTGATCCGCCCCTCCTTTCATGATTCTTGGCATGATCTAAAAGAAATGAAGCTTCGGACCTTAGTAGGGGGCAAAACATTTGGGTAAAATCATGCAGGACAAAAAACAATTTTTGTAATATGAGGGAACCTTTTAACATTATAACTTCTTCTTACTTAATGGATGAGGCAAATCTTATGTCTTCCTTTAAAAAATATTCCCTCCATCCCAAAATTCTTGTCTTAAATTTGTCTACATACAGATGTATCTAGTCATGTTTTAGTATTAGATACATCTGTATCTAGACAAATATAAGACATGAATTTTGGGCTAGATACATCCATATCTAGACAAATATAAGACAAGAATTTTGGGAGGAGGTAATACAATCATGCCATGATGAAATAAAGGGCTCGGCTGAAAAATAAAATGTTAAGTTTAGTTCAGTTGAATAAGCGCATACAATTAGATGGAAATGTAAGGACTGAAGCCCCCTCCCTTCTCTTGGCCAACCCTCTAGTCTGACCCTTTTTCTATGCCGGCAAACCTTCACCCTCGCACCCACACCCGTCAAGCTTTTGCCTACATCCCGCAAGCAACACGTTGTCCGTCGTGACATCAACGAGGATGCCGCAACCAGCAACTGTGTGACCGTCACACCCTCATAGCTAGGAATTGCTCTCGTGTGGAAATTGAATGATGCGGCAAAAGTTTCACCCACATGAATAACAGAAAATGCGCCAACTGTTAGAAGGGAGAGAGGGCTTTGGTGGAATAGTTGTTCGTTGTATTGCTTGAGTCTCATGGGCATATATATATAAGAGTACAATCATCTACTTGGAGTACAAGACAAGCCAGAACAAATCCTAGTCTATCTCGTCTTTCCTAATAAACGTTATATTCAACATCCCCCCGCAGTCACAATGGTAGCGACGCAGACGGTGAGACTGGAGAAGAATCCGAAGGTAAGCCGACGGACCCCCCCCACACACAGTCGTAACGATCGACGCATCGCGGAGTCGTGGCTGGAGTGGCAACCGACGAGGTTGCTCAAGCAAGGCGGTAGCCCTTTGTGCCGTTTGTCGATGTAGCCGAGAGCGTGTGTGGTGGAGTCGTGGACGAGGTAGCCGTGCGAAGAATGCCGTGGTTGATGTCGAGTCGGGGTGGCCGGTGTCGAGGAAGTCGCCGTGGAGCCGTGGGCGCAAGGTGGCGCCGAGTTAGTCATGGGCGCAGTGGTGTCGAAGTAGTGGTGCGCCGGGAAGAAGATGTTGTTGACGACGCGTCGCGGCGGGTTTGCCAAGCCCGGGGACACATCGTGGACGAAGGCACGCACCGGTGGTGCCAGCACCGGGCATGCGTACGGACGAAGACAAAGTTGATGAAGCGCCGACCAGGATTGCCAGGCCCGGGGACACGTCGTGGATGAAGGCACGCATCGGTGTTGCCAGCACCGGGCATGCGTAGATGAGGGACCTGCACGAGCTGTATGCCATGTCGGAGAAACTGGAGGGGCCAGCAGAGAAGAACTCGACGACGATTGCGGCGTCCATCGGCGCGGGGCCGATGTCACCAACGGTGGTCGGAGTAGACGAAGTGGTCGAGGTAGATGGCGGCGACGCTGACGACGGGCTGGTGCTTAGACGAAGACGAAGGGGTGGATGGGCGGCGGCGGCTACGAAGGTAGCGGCGGCGGCGGCCAAAGAAGAGCGGCGGCGGCGGCGGCTAGGTTAGGTGTGCGGCGGCAGTGTTCGAAGTAGGCGAAGAACCCTGACAACGTGACGAAGACCGACGCGCACGGTGGCGTTCCCACGCTAAGGGAGACGGCGCGACGCATACCACGGGAGGTCGACGCGCGGGAACGACGTAGTGGACCGCGGGCAGCGGCGCTATGGCTCGAAGGGGCGACGCAGCAGGGGTAGGCGGGTCGGGGCAACGGTGGGAAGACCTCTGGGCGGCGGCGGGGACCGCGGGCCGCGATGTTGCGGCCCAAAGGGGCGACACAACGGCGGTTCGCGAGTTGGTGCAACCGCGGGGACGGCCTCTGGACGACGGTGTGGACCGCGTGCCACGCTCGCTACGGCCCGACGGGGCGACGCAGCGGCGGCGCGAGGGTCGATGCAGCCACAGGACAGCCTAGAGCGGACGCCATCGGGGCGGCGGGGGACCGCGGGCCGCGGCACTACGGCCCAAAGGGGCGACGCAGCGGTGACGCGGGTCGGTGCAGCCGGGAGAAGAACCACGGGGCGGTGGTGCTGCGGCCCGACGGGGCAACGCAGAGGTAGCCCGATGCTCGATCGGTGGAGAGGCGCGCTGAACTCGGGGACGATCTTCACGGGACCTGCGGAGGCCCGCGTAACCGACGGGCCAGGTCGGTCGCACGGCGTAGATGAGGCGGATCGCGGCGGCGAGCGGGTGATCAAGCCGATCGCGCGCGAGGTCGGTGACGCCGCTCGGTGAAGGCATGGTGGCCGCGGAGTCCGAGATGAAGCCGGCGGCGGCGGGCGGCAGGGCGGCTATGATTGGCCGCCGCATGGCGCGAGGCCGCCGGGTCGGGGTGATGCAGGAGTCCCGGTCGGAGCAGGCGGTGACGGCCGGCGTAGATCAACGGGCGGGCCGTCGCGCGAACGGCGGCGGTGAAGGGCCACCGCATGACGCGAGGTCGCCTGGTCGGGGCGA
>NC_041385.1:254609509-254623857 GCF_002162155.2 Triticum dicoccoides
GCGCGGACGACGCGCGAGGCCGCCGGGTCGGGGCGACCGACGGGCAGACGCACGGACGACGCGCGAGGCCGCCGGGTCGGTGAAGAAGCCGGCCAATCGCGCCGGTGTTGGAGTAGAGGCGCACGGGATCGACGACGGCGGTGGGCGACGCAAACCGGATCACATAGACCGGAAAACCAAAAAGTAGACGCCGATCAAAGCGACAGGCGAGAGAGAGAAAACCCGGATCAAAGGATCGGGAAAAAAGACTCTCTAGGGCAGCCGGCCAACACGGCCGGCGGACGAACCCTAGATACGGGCGGCGCGGCCCCCGGCGGCGTTCATGGAGGCAGACCGCCCCAGGGGCGGCGCGCGGGTGCGGAAGTGACGGCTGCTAGGGTTTAGGATCGACTTGCGATAGATACCATGTTAGAAGGGAGAGAGGGCTTTGGTGGAATAGCTGTTCGTTATATTGCTTGAGCCTTAGGAATACAATCATCTACTTGGAGTACAAGACAAGCCAGAACAAATCCTAGTCTATCTCGTCTTTCCTAATAAACGTTATACTCAACACCAACTAAATTGTAGGGTCGATGATATGCCTCGTTAAATGACCGATTCTAGTTTTTATGTAAACAAAAGATTTTTTTGTGAAGCACACAACCACCTATATTAACTAGTTAATGAGCACGTGCAATGCACGTTGATATTAGGGAGAAAATTAATTGCACGTTGATATTAGATAAGATGTCAATTACGTGTTAATTATGAGATCAATATAGATGTTGACATTTGGAATGCTATCAATTACACGCTCAACATATTGAGAGCTCACCATTGAAGCAATCTAGGTCGTTGGATTGACATGGTTTGATGGCCGAGATTAATTGGATCTGCCCCTTTGGGTCTGTTTATATTGCTTAGATATCTCTACTCCTAATGGAGCAGTTGGTGAATAGTCTCCATGGTTTGTTTTTGCTAGTTTTCTTTCGTCTCTCCTCCCACCACCCCCTCCCATCCTGGTCCATCGATTTATTTTTCTCTCCACTCTTTATTACAACCAGGACTTTCCTAACGTATAACAAATCACGGATCTAACTTCCTTAAATTATTCATATCAATCGATTCCTTTTATTGGCTCAATTTATCTTAGGAAACAAATAATAAATTTTTAAGAAACAAATAATAGATTTGAATCTAACTTTCCTAACTTATCTAAATCAATCGATTTCTCTCATTAGTGAAATTTGTTTTAGGAAACAAATAACAGACATGTCACAGACTTTCCTCCCAATAAATAGTTTCTTAACATTTGCAAACTTTCCTAATCAGACACGTCACAAACGGGCAGGTACTGATATCATGTTACCAAACAATAAAACCCCATTTGCATAGAAATCAGTTCAAAATCCTAACTTTCCTAAATTTTTACCTTTGCTTGATAACATCCAATATTTCCTATGCTTTCCACCTATTGAAGGAAATCACCCCTCCATCGATATTAGCATTTTTTTGGAATGAGATCTCCGGGTTATGATTTTTTTGTGATTCTTTCCAATTGTCACCTCTCCTTCCGCTCCGGCTCCTTCTCGCATAATCACCTCCACCACAGCCAGCTGACGCCACCCTAGACCTCTTGCCTCTCTACACCTTCTCCGCCACCTCCTCCTCGTACTCCATTGACAATCCCTCCGCCATGTTCGTCCACGGCGGTGTCGAGGGCATGGCGCAACAGCGTACTAGTGGTAGAGCAGCGCATAGCAGCAGGAAGAAGCACGCAGCAGGCGAGGCGAGCGGCCGACGGTGGAGGGCAGAGATGCGGCCGGCGTGGCTGAGGGGGCAGCTGGCAGAAGATGGCCGCGACAAGAGTCGGCACAAGGCAGGGGCGCGACAGCGGGGCGAGCGAAGGGATAGGCGGCAGCAGACGGGGAGAGCGCAACCAGCGAGAGTGTGACGCGCGGCCAGGGTGTGCATCGCGTGGGGCACAGTGGTGCGGTGGCTGTGGCGAGCATGATGGCAACGGCGGGCGCGACGGACACGGTGTGGCACGTGCGTGGGCATGGAGAGCCAGAGAGGGAGTGTCCCCGTGGGCGCGGAAAAAGAGCTGAAGGCTAGGGCATGGGCGTACATAGGAGCTGGCATGTGCCACGGGGTCAATCCGAGGATCTCAGTGGCTACCCCTGCAATGGCCATGGAGGACGGCGGTTCTCGGCCACGGCGAAATACCTAACGAGAGCAAACGAGAAGGGAAACTAGGGAAAGGCAAGAGGAGATCACAGCGGTGTCAATGGCACCCTAGGGGAAGACGGGGGAGCTCGGGGCGGCGCAGATCGAACGGCAATGTCGCGGTGGCCGAAGGTTGAGGAAGACAGCAACGACGTCGATCTGGGGGTGCTGGACTTGATCTCATTGGCGCAGACGAAGTAGCGGAGGCATTCGGAGCTCCTCGACAAGCTCCTAGCCAGCAGGGAGGGTAGTGGCCGTGTGGACGGGGTCGGTCATAGTGGCCGTGGCATCTGACTTCGTCCAGATCGCCGGGATCGAGCGAGCGAGGAGGAGAAGTGGATCTGGGAAAGGGCGTCGAGGAGGAGTGAGGCCATGGGGGCAGGGGAGGCAGGGCGTCACCCTTATCCATTTCCCTTCGATGCCGGCAAGGTGGTCGGGTGGGAGCCCGGCTCTGTAGCGACGGACTCGGGGAAGAGGAGAAGACGACCGTGCAGGGACTGGACCACTGGGCCAGTTCGGTGGCAAGGCCCGGGGGGTAGGGGAATCCCCTTTTTCATCATCCTTTTGGTTTTTAATGTATTCTAATCCGTTTCTCCTTTTTAACACCGTTTTTTATTTATTCTTATATCAACTAAATGGATTTTGTTAATTGTGAAACTATGCACACAATTCGAGCACAATATTTTTAGGTGGCACAAAAAGTTTGGGGCCAAAAGGAAATACATAAAATTAGGTTTATATTTAATTGGTTATTTTAACTATTGTTGGACCTCTTATTAATTTGACAAGATTTAATTTTTGGGTCAAATAATGTTGGGCTCAACATGCCAAAGATCAGTGCAATTTATAGAATATGGTGAACATTTTAGTTTTACTGTTTGATGAAATAATTTATTTGACTTTATTTTAAATTTGAATTGGGCTTTGATTTTTATCAAGTGGCAGTTTGGCTTAGCAAGCCTGATGACATGGCATCATTAGGGGGAGGTCACTGTAGCTAGCGACTTGAGGTGTTACATAATCTTCCCATTTCTGAAATTTCATTGTTAAATGATTGGGGAATATATCACACTATCCATTAGTTCAGTCAAGCTCACCACAAGTCCACACATTATTGCCAATTGAGTAACTCTTATTGGCGGGGAGAATATGCTATGTGTGTGTGTGTTAGAGAGAGAGAGGGAGAGAGAGTGAGGAAGAGGGAGGGGGAAAGAGTGTGTGTGTGAGGATTTGATGGTAAAAAAGGTCGCCAATGTCGTAATATTGAACTCTTAAAGTTAATGTGGCCCCGTTGCAACGCACAGGCGTTCTTCTAGTAGATAATAGAATCTCAAACGTTCAACAAGTTTGGAGCTAAAAACAAAAAAAAGGTTTGGAGCTGTATAAATATAAAGACCATAGTCGGTCACAAATGAACACTACATGACTCATTCACGTGATCTGCTAATGACATGCCAGCCAAATCGGTTGAACAATTTGCGTACGACCGTGATCTACTAATGACATGCCGGCCAAATCGGTTGAAAAGTTTGTGTACGACCGTCTTGAAACAGTTACACCCAAAGTCCATATGCTCATGAGCCTTCAAACACTAAAGTAACAACCATGTACGGATCCATGCAGAAGCTTTAAGATAACCTGTATTTTTTTGTTTCTGTTTTGTTCAACGGATTTGTTAAATATCATCTAGATGAGAAATAGTTAAGTCTCATGTAATTCCTAAAGTGTACAATCTTTTGCTCCAAGATTCGTGTTATGAAAAGTGCGACTAGCCCAGGTGGGCTCGCTTCAGGCTATTGTCCTGCGCGTGTTGTCTCATGAACCATTTTTTCTAGGCCGCTCGTACGTTCTATTTTGTCTTTTTGTCTCCTCCCGTGAGGGTTCGTTTTTCTCAATCTCTTCTCTCACCCCTCTGTTGTTCTTCCTTTTTATGTCACTTTGGATTTGAGGAGAGGTGAGCTAGGGGGGGCGGGGATTCGTGTGCTATATCGAGCAAGGGGGGAGGGGGAAGTCAACGCAGTTGCATTCATGAGCACCTTCAAGCACTACCTTCCTCCTATATTGTACATTTTGGTGTCTCTTCTCTTTATGATCTGTGTTCTTTTCTTGTTACCTGAAGTACATGTGTATACGTCAATACACATTTTTGTGTATGTTTCATGTGTCAACCTAGGTCATGTAGTATTTTTCTATTCATTTTCTCATCAAATTTGTACACACACGTGTTATAACCCATCCACAATTGCATACATTATGCATACCATGCAATTTCAATGAATACGGCATGACTGAAAATGGAGCGAAATGTCACCCGATTGCATAACCATCCCTTAACATGCAACTGCACATGACACATATACCCCGCAACTACAAGTGTTGCCCGTGACTGCGACTGCATGCCCTGAACGCGACTGCAACTGGGATTGTTGGGTGTGAGGTTTGTAGAAATGGCATTTTCTCAGAGGTGGACAATTGCATGTCCGCCCGCCACTAGAGACGTAACTGCAAGTGTTGACCCCAACTAAAATTACACGTGCATCAGCACCACTCCACGTGGGATTGCTAGGTGTAGAGTTGCATGTACATCCACGACACCCAACTTGCTGACATGATCCAAATTGCATGTCTGTCCTAGACATGCAACTTGCCCGACCTCAACTCGACTACATGTCCACCCTCGACATGCAACTCACCCGACTAAGTTTATTGTCTACCCTCGACGCGCAACCTACCCGCCACATCTACCTAGTTGCATGTCCATCTTTTGACATGCAACCTAGTTGCATGTCTACTCTCGACACACAACTTGCCCGACCTCAACCCACTCGCCCCACCCAATTGCATGTCCACCCTCGACATGCAATTCGCCCGACCTAGTTGCATGTCCATCCTCAACACGTAACATGTCTGACCCCGATCCAATTGCATGTCCATCCTCCATATGATACTAACCTAACTCAATTGCATGTCCACCCTCAGCACACAAGTTGCCCAACACGTATCTACTTGCATGTCCACCCTCGACACACAACTTTTGGTCATACCTGGCCTACTCACATATCCACCCATGCCATATAGTTCACCTGACCAAATTGCACGTCCACCCTTGATACACAATTTGCTGACCCTGACCTACTCGCCCGACCCAGTTGCATGTTCACCCTCAGCACGCAACTTGCCTACCCCGACCAAGTTGCATGTCAACCACTAGACACGCAACTACAAGTGTTCACATACTGTAACTGCATGTCTTCAACGTGATGCAACTGGGTGAAGATTGCAGAAGCGAAGTTTGTAAGGGGAGGCCATTTGCATGCCCGCCATTAGACACACAACCACAAGTGTCTCACCTGAATGCAACTGCAACTGGGGGAGTGGAGGTTGCTGAAGTGGCATTGTCTGGGGAGAGGAAGGTTGTTGCATGTACGCCACTGGGCACGTGATTTCAAGTGTCTCCACCGACTTCAACTACATTCTTCAAGGCAACCGCAATTGGGATAACAACGTGATAGCTTTGCTCTAAATGTGGACGCGCGGTTCAGGGTATCATGGCGTGCGTGCGCTCCTGCACACGTGGTTTAGAGCATCTCCAATAGATGATGTAAAATAGGACAATACTATCTTTTACATCACGAGAGTTCAAAAGCGCTGCTCCAATAAATGATGGAGATGCAAATATTTTTACTCAGGGAAAGGTCGTGATGTAGAATAAGCCACGAAGTGACGCAAATTTGCATTACTTGAGGCTCTCAAGCAAATTTTACATCACCAACAGACCACATGAGGGCTACGTGACTGGAGCAAAATTTGCATAACCAAGTACTATTTTTATATCATGAAGTGCTCCAACAGATGATGTAAAATAGGGCACCCACAAGACAACCGTGATATAATTTGCAACACCTTTGATGAGCGACACTCATATGGCCGGTGTGTGGACATGCAGTTGTTGTGCTTAGTGAGGTCTAGAGCACTATCTGGATGGTTTAGTTAGTGTTTCATCGTTCATGCTTTTGTCCGCGCAAGGTATAGGTGATGTTGTAGCTAGCCCCTCTTAAGAGTCTGAGAGTTTGTGCTAAAAAAAGAATAACATACAGCTAAAAAAGGAAATAACGTTTGTCCGGCTAAAAATAGAAGAGTTAATTACGCGTACAGTACATCAACTTGCACCGCGGGTACAGTTTCATACAAGAACTTGCAAAATGACTCAAATTGGCCACTAAACTTGTTTTGCAGGAACAATTTCATACAAACTAGTCTGAAACGTCTGTCTGTCATGCCACGTCGGCCATGAGACACGTGCCTGTCGTTTTATTAATTTGCATAAAGCCCCTTGCCTAATGGAAGAACTGAACCCGTAGTCCTCAAGCTACTGGGCAGCTGCAAAAGTACCAGAATTACCATGTAGTTATTGCGTTATAACGTATTGCTACCTCTAACCCTTCACAAACCCCTATCTCTTGATCTTCGCCTGTTCGTCTTCTCGTTACCGACGCAAGCGGGAGCGACGCAGGAGGAAGCGACGCGGGGGCGATCTACACTGGATGGAACCGCGTCCTCGAGGCATCGGCGAGTTTCCTCCAGATTACGGTAAGTCTAGTTCTGCTGCCCTTGATGTCATGATTTTCCCCATGTATCCCATGTCTCCGCCTAGGGTTTTGATCGTGGGTGATCGAATTTCAAATCGAGATGAAATCTGTGACTTTTGGGGGCCTATGGATAACATTTGGGTGCTCTTTGTGCTGTGTACAATGACGTTTAGTTTTGTTGTGCCTGCTCGTGATGGCAAATAAATTCAGAGAACATGTTTCCTGTTATCTTAGAAATAGGGTCAGATTGGTTGTATGTTTAAGTTCAGATTGCATGTTCTGTATGGTTTATGTATTGGCAGTAGTAGTGACCAATTCATGTTGTTGGATCTGCAATAATAAGTGGGAGAAAATAGGTACATCTGTTGGCTATTATATAGGTTCCGAAATTGACAGTTTCAGACTTTCAGATTTTTAACACTGTTTGTAGTATGCTTCGTCAGTACACTGCTATGTGTAGAGTATGCTAGCTGCTGTAACTTTGATTTTTGTCACTCCAGCGTAATATTATTGTATAGAAAATGGTCTGGAAGTTAAGTAACAATACCATACTTGCTCTTGCAGGAGAAAATTCAAATTTCTTTACTTGTGTTTTTGAACACAATGGCATATTCTGTGGGCTGGACGAGAGAAGAACATTCTGGGGAAGCACTCAAGAGGAGTATGATTATTGTGATGCCAACACATGGTCAAGGGATATGATTAACTATGTATTGCAACATTTGGGATATGACATTGCTAGTCCTGAGTTGCATGCTTACTTGTGCTTGCCTGGAAGGACATGCTCGATGGTATCATCTGTTTGGATAATGAAGAAGCAATTACTGTCATGGCAAGAGCAGGCAAAGAGAACAGAAGCCTGCATGTTATTGTGGATGAGAGAAATCATATCAAATCTTCATGGGATGATGTCATATACATAGGGTGCCCTGAACTCCAAAGGGTAATGACTCCTAGGAAAATGCTAAGTGGTTTTCACCCCGGTGAAGGCAGCTCAAGAATTAGCAGTGCATCTATGGTTGTGATCAATGAAGCAGAGCCAGAAACTTATGTGCATCCAGTTCGTGAAGAGCAAGTACATGAAGAAAATGAAGAGGAATCGGATAAAGATCTTCAAGAGGAATCAGAGGAGGTGGAGGGAGAGGACAATGAGATGGATGATGACTTCTATGAAAGTGATTATGATGTTGCGGATGGGGATGATGACCTCTTTGAGGAGAATGTGGAGCTGCTTTGGTTGCATATAGTGTGAGGAATCGAGTGAAAATTAACAAAGGTAGAAATGAGGCTGTGAGGTTGAATGCATTTTGTTCAGCAGGTTGCCCATGGATGATGAAAGCATCAAAGGACAACAGGACCGGAAGCATTGTAATTAAGAAATACAATGGCAATCACACTTGTAAGAAATCATGGGATGCCAAGTGTTTGTCGGTCAAACTGCTTACGAAAAAAGTTCATTGATGAGTTTAGAGACAACAAGAAGATGGACTTGATCACTTTTGGGAACAAAGTTCAGAGAGAGTTCAAGATCAGACCCCATAGAGTGAAGTTAGGAAGGGCACGAAAAGCCGCATTAGATTTGATACATGGTGATGAAGATGCTCAATATTGTCAGTTGTGGAACTATGGTAGAGAGCTTAGAAGAAGTAATCCTGGTAGTACTTTTCTTCTTGGTACTACTCCTATTAAGGAGAAAAAAATGAGGAGCCAAAGGATCATTTGTCATCATTGTATTGGTCATATGATGCTTGCAAGAGAGGCTTCTTAAATGGTTGTAGGCCTATTATTTTTGTTGACGGATGCCACCTAAAAAGTAGATCCATAGGTCAGTTACTAACTGTTGTTGGCATAGACCCTAACGACTGCATCTATCCAATTGCTATGGGAATGGTTGAAGTGGAATCTACATATACTTGGGAGTGGTTTCTTACGACATTGAAACACGATCTGAACATAGTGAACACCTCTCCATTCACTATAATGAGTGACAAACAAAAGGTATGTAATGTGTCAAACAAAAGGTATGTATAATTCCTGCATAAGATCATGTGTAACTACTAACATTTGTGAACTTATTGTGTAGGGCTTAATAAATGCTGTTGGAAAGGTGTTCTCGGATTTCGAACATAGATTTTGTGTTCGACATTTGTACCAAAACTTTCATGGGATTTTCAAAGGAGAGACTTTGAAAAATGATCTCTGGGCAATTGCAAGATCCACTAATGAGATGAAGTTCAACATGAATAGAGAAAAGCTAAGAGAGGACAGCCCTAGTGCTTATGCTTGGTTAGAGGCTAAACCTCCAAATCAGTGGGTGAAGGCATTCTTTAGTGTGTTTCCAAAATGTGATATCCTATTGAACAATATGTCGGAAGTGTACAACAGGTACATAACTTAGATTATTACTATAACTTTCAAATGAATATGACCGCATTTAATGGTTATTTACTCACATTGTATTCAATTGCAGCTACATATTGGAAGCAAGGGAATTTCCTGCCATTTCAATGATGGAATGCATCAAGGGTAAGATCACGGCAAGACATGACAGCAAACAAAGGGAAGCAATAAAGTGGACTGGAAGGATATGCCCAAAAATCAGGAAAAAATTGGAGAAGGAAATAGAACTATCTGCTAGTTGTTTTCCTAGTCATTCTGGGTTGGGAGTGTTCTCTGTGTTATCAGGGAACAACACATACACGGTGGATATTGTGGCATTGACCTGTGATTGCAAGAGATGGCAACTAAGTGGGATACCTTGCAGCCACTCAATTGCATGCTTTAGGGAAGAAAGGATAGATCTAGAAGAGATGGTCCATAAGTGCTACACAATAGATACATATCTGGAAGCATATGGGCACAATATAATGCCAACAAGAGTCAGGGCTCTTTGGGAGCAAGTGGAAGGTCCTATCATTCATCCACCAGTATACAAGAAGAGGATGGGAAGGCCACCAAAGAACAGGAAGAAAACACCTGAAGAAAAACTTCAGAAGGATGGCAGCATTGCTCTGAACAAGAAAGGTGTGAGTATGCACTGCTCAATTTGTGGAAAAGCAGATCACAACAAAAAAGGCCATCAAAAGTTCATGGAGAGGGAGAGGGAGAGGGAAGCTAATGAGCTATAAGAAGAAATAGAAGACCCTTCCATTATAAATGTATGAAATGTTGCACATTATTTCTCATATTCTGCAAAATCTGACACTGTTTATTTCTTCTCACACCATATGATATTGCAGGACATCAGGACACACATAGAGGACACAAGGATGGATCCCATGCATGTGCCTACCAGCATGGTCAATAGAATGAGACAAGAGGTAGCTAACATCATATAGCATGGTCTTTTATTTCACTTTTTATTGATGAATGCTGACTACTCTATCTGGATATTTTTTAGGAGAGAATCCATGTTTCAAATGTCACAAACCCTGGTCCATTGCCAGAAATGTCAAGATTTGTAGCTAATGCTAGGGAATCCATTCCTGAGAGAAGATCAACTACCACTACTACAACCAGGGGAAGGCTCAGGGGAAAAGGAAAAGCAAGGGCTCTAGATCAGGGAGAAATCAGTTGTACTGCAGGGAGAGGGAAAACTAAGAAAGTTAAAAGTGGGGAAGCAATGCTTCAAGAGGTGGTGGAAGAGGGGGAAACAATGCTGCAATAAGTGGTGGAAGAGGCGGAAACAATGGTGCAATACGTGGTGGAAGAGGGGGAAGAAATGCTGCAAGAAGTGGAGGAAGTGGAGTGAGAAGCAATGTTGCAAGAGGTGGAGCAAGTGGTGGTGGAACGGTTGGTGGAAGGGGCTGGCCCCACCTTTTGTTTGGAGAAGATGGAGGCATGAGAGATAGATCCTTTCCAGATCTAAATGCAGAAGCAATCCCTGGCCTTAATGCTTCAGAAGAGATCGATATAACCCAAAACGCGCCAACTGGTCATGTTTAATAGGATGTTAGCAAAGTTCCAAGTCTGAACTTGATAAGCCCTTCATTTTGTTATGCTTTAAAATCATTACTGTTATGCATGTCTTGACGAGAACATGCTAAGCCATTCATTTTGTAATGTTCTAAATATTCTGAATTTCTTAATGTCTAAACCTCGGAGTGGTGTTTTTTACTGTTTTATCGTTGTTTCGAATCCTAGGAAGCATGCTATGTATTGTGGTTTTGTCGCTGTTAAGAATGTCAGGAAAAGAGCATGCATTTCAGATTTTCTACCATCAGGAACATAGCATTTTTATCTCTGAATTTTGTTTAGATCACATTTGTAAGCAATTTATTGTTGGTAAGAATGTCAGTAAATGAGCATGTATTGCAGATTATTCTACCAGCAGGAACATAGCTTTTTTATCTCTGAATTTTGTTTAGAAAGGTCACACTTGTATGTAGTTTATTATTGTTAAGAATGTCAAGGCAGAGCATGTATTGCAGTCTGACCATACCCGAACTGAATTTTGCCTAGAGCAACATTCAGGTTTACTCTTTCTTTCTGCTGTATATCAGGTTTAGTCTTCTTGAGCCTACGTTCTAAAAAAATGCCTAGATGAATAGTTACTGCTATTCAGTTTTTGTAGAACTGAATTTTCTGCCGCAGTACATGCTATCGATTGATGTTCAGTTTTGTAGAACCAAATTCTTTGCTGACGGACATGCTATACAACAGAGAAAATATAAATAAATAAGGGAGTGATGGGAGTCGGACCTAATATTCAGGTATACAGCCGCTGAGTGTTAAGAGAGATGGGGATTTTACAGAGACTGAGGACCGCCGCGTCACATAATTTTAACATACAATTGGGAGATTCCTGTAAATGTTCCTGCAACGTGAAAGTGCCTCCCTGCTGACGTGGCGTCCGACGTGGCGTGACACACAGACGTTTCGGACTAGTTTGTATGAAATTGTTCCCGCAAACTAAGTTTAGTAGCCAGTTTGAGTCATTTTGCAAGTTCTTGTATTAAACTGTTCCCGCAATGCAAGTTGGTGTACTGTACGCGTAATTAACTCAAAATAGAACAACCTACAACCAGCAACAAATGACCCACAACAAAAAAGGACCACAAAAACAAATGACGTCATCCATAATGTGACTTAATTATGTCACATCTAATGTGCCCTCACAGACCCCAAAAAAATGGATTTTGATTTGAACGATTGGTTTAAAAGCAATGCGTTTTTAAAATCTCGAAATAGATTTGGATAGTATTGACTTCATTTATTCTTTTGTACATTGGATATTTATTGATTTCGTAGTATAAATGAGTTACTCCCTCCTTTTCGGTTTATAGGGCTTAATTCAAAAATCTCACCAACCAAGGTAGATGGTGAGTGGTGGAATATTTTTTATAGTTTGCAAAAGCACCTAATTAATGCTCTTGTTTTTCTCAAAAAATTATGTTTATCAATGCATTAATTGCAATGCATGCATGCATAAAGTACATGCATTGGCCAATTTTCTCTTAATACTTGCATGCAATTATTTAATGCACCTTGAAATCTGAACATGTGATGGGGAACAACCAAATTGAGACTTATAAAATGGAAAAACTAAAATTTTAAGATAAACCCTATAAACCGGAAAGGAGGGAGTAGTGTAGAGGTGTGTGCGCTTGTGTGCGCCATGGAAAGAAAAAAAAAGTGTGCGTGCACACACACATAATTTGAACTAAAATCACGACGAGTAAATCGGAACGGAGGGAGTACATCATCTCTACTCCTAATGGAGCAGTTGGTAGTCTCGCTTCCAGATTTTTTTTCGTCCCACCACTTTCGTCCGGTTTTTTTTCGTAGGTTAACCGTCGTAGATTTTTTTCGATGTTGGTTTCTTATTCACCGGTTTATTTACCCCTCAGCTCTTTCCTTGCAAATCAGCACTTTCCAAACGTGCACGCAATCACGGATCTAAATTTACTAACCTATCCAAATCAACCGATACCTTCCATTATTGCAAATTTCTTTAGGAAACAAATAATAGATTTTAAGGAAACAAATAAAAGATTTTAAAGACGCATCATACTTTACTAACAATCACTAAAAATTAAATCTAAATTAATTAACCTTACCTTAAATCACTCAATCACTTTAATTAGAAAATATTTTCTTTCCTAACTGCACCCCGCTTAGTGTGCACATAACAATCCGAAGTAATTAGAGTCACATGATTGAATCCATTTATTTAGAGCGACATGATTGCATTCCGGGATGGAGGCCATGATTTCGTCGAGGTCGTTGCTGCCTCCTACACTCAGGGTGTGTCGCCGAGATCGAGGCGAGCATGAGGAACTGTGGCCACCGCCATGGTCACCCCATCGCAGGGGATGGAGCACGCCGTCGGCCTACAGCTTGTGGAGATCACTGTTGCTCTTCAGGTCGCGTGGTGACCGGATCTTGCCGATGTGTCCCTCCCCGACGACCTCCTCTTCGCCCGGTTGGCTGGCATGGATCTCGCCACTACTGCCCTCAACTTCTCTGCCTCGAGCTCGACTGTCAGCCACCATGGATCCCCCAGCTGGAGGGTCACGTGAACCAGCCGTCCTCCCATGCTGCAGCGGCGAGAATGTGACATGGCTCTCCGTACACGAAGAGTGGAGTTCGGTCAAGTACTTATATACTTGGCCTCTACTGCTGATCCATGTACATGGAGAAGAACAGACAACCGCTCATTCATGCTTCGTTCCACTCCTTTGCGCTACATTACTGGAGGTGACATTTTTCTATCTCTCTATGTTGTAACAAGCCTGCTGCCTGCATAGTTAATGGATTTTTTATTTAAATTTATCGCTGCTTAGTGCTTTGTTGCAATTGTTCACCCAAGATTCTTATATATAATCTGAGCGTATGTAGGCATACTTAGCTTTGCTATTCCATTTTTTTCTGGCGCATAGAAATACGAGTATTGTCCAGGTTAGGTATTCAATTGAGTATGGTATTTGGATTGCTATCAGAATGTCTTTTCTATGCATGTGATTTCTCATATGTGATTATAATATTTGTGAAGTCGTGCATTGCATGTGCACTTGGAAGCGGGCCCGTGGCCCGCGCTGGACGGCGCCGACGCCGACCCGAACCACCTCGTCCGCGTATTCTTGGAGTTGTGGCTGGTCGATTTACATGAAATTAATTCCCTCAATTCTGGTGGTAAATATAATACACATAATCCATATTGTTATGCACTAGCGTGTATGTGTGAAATAGATGGATTATGGTCCCGTACCCAATAAGATGGATATGTGTGTGTGTTAGAGCGAGAGGGAGACGGGGATAGAGAGTGAGGAAGAGGGAGGGAGAGTGTGGTTCTGTGTGTGTGTGAAGATTTGATGGTAAAAAAAGTCGCCAATGTCGTAATATTGAACTCTTAAAGTTATTGTGGCCCCGTTGCAACGCACGGACGTTCTTCTAGTACTAGTAGAGGTTAGGTTTATCGTATTTGAGGCTTATTTTCCATTAGGAAAGGCCCCCAAAAGGAAAGAAAATCATGATAATCATCTAAATCAGCGGGGCCTTTTTCACCGCAACCAGTTACGGCGTAGATCCTCTATTCTTTAACTGACCAGGAGT
>NC_041385.1:254624180-254627763 GCF_002162155.2 Triticum dicoccoides
CGCATCAGTCTACCACTTGCATTGGTGTCGTCAATTCGCCTTCCTCCGCCTAACCGATCGATCGCCATGGAGAAGCAGCAGCAGGAGAGGATGCTCCTCCAAGCCGCCTTCGACGGCAACCTCCGCCTCGTCAAAAGTAACCCGACCAAGCTCGTGTTTGCTCTTTTTATCTTAGGGTTCGTTGGTCTGCCCTAGGTGTGGATCCAAGTGTGTTTAGTGCTAAGCATTTCCCGTCGCGCGCGTGTGCCAAGAGATGGCGCGGAGGCTCAACTCGGGGCCAGGCGACGCGGCCATCATGGCGGCGGTGGTTGACGGAAACAGCGGGAACAGCGCGCTGCACCTGGCGGCCATGGAGGAGAAGATGGACGTCTGCAGGTACCTCGTGGAGGACCTCCGCCTTGACATCAACCAAACCAACGACAATGGTTAGGTTGCCTTCCCTTCAATTCTGCATCTCTTATAGTTATACGGCCTGAAGAGAGTGTTCTGCAACTTATTTTTTGTCTTCCGAAAATAGAAAATAAAATGAACTGTTCTTTCTATGGGTTTCTTCTTTTTCGGGCCTTTCTATGGGTTTCAGTTTCATAAATATTTTTGGCACCGCTGAAGTTTCAGTATTTCTGTGAAATTCAATGAAAGTGACGGCCATTCATCTGCAACACACTTGGCATATTGTTGGTTATCGTACGCTGCATACACTTATACTTAAATTCGTAGTTAGAGTTTAAATATTTTGTATTCATGGGACATTTATACCAGCATATCTTGATTTTTTTTAATGTATAGGTGTCTCTTGCACCTTTATTTGTGCCTTTGTGCTATGTTTTAAACAGCAAACATAGGACAGTCACTGCGTAATGCATCAATTAGGACTAATGATGTTCCGGTTCCACGTTTAGCACTTTTAACAGTAATTGACCCGTGCCTTGTCCATAAAGGAACATTTGTATTGTTGAAGGCAGGTTTGATTTTGTGCTGAGCTCCTGGTCTTTGTTTTTCTTACAGGTGAAACTCCGCTATTCCTTTCTGCATTTTTCGGGAGAACCGTGGCTGCAAAATATCTTCTTGCTCATGATGCCGATCCAAAGTTAGGTGGTAAAACAGGATCGCCTCTCCATGCTGCTGCACACAAAGGTCTCTCTCTCTCTCTCACTCTCTCATGTACACACACAAATAGTATATATTTAGGAATAATATTTTCAATACTATTTAAGTGCATATGAAATCACACGATACAAACTGCAGTAGAAAACGATCGAGAGATCTAGAGGTTTCAGGAGTGGCCCCGGCCGTCATGCGGTCCAATCTGACCAACAAAACAGGCGCAAATGTATTGTTTAGTTATCCTGAGCATGGCCCTAGTTAACTTCTTAACTGTTCTGTCAAAATCTGAACTAGTATATTAGTCTAAAATCGTAATTTGGCTGGCAATTCTGATAAAGAGTATCTCGAGGTATGGTCAGGTGTCATGTATGTGTGAAAGACAAGTTAAATGTTGGAAAATAATTTGGAGTTATTAACTTTTTTATAATTTCTTCTCCAGAACATCAAGGAATAGTCAAACTGCTGCTTTCAAGAGGAATTGACGTGGATATACCTTCCCCGCTTGGGACTCCGTTGCATTTGGCTGCTACTTATGGTCAAGATGGTACGATGAAGATTTTGTTGGAGCACCATGCAGATGTAAGACATCAGATCTCTGTACACACTGGGCTATTCAAAAGAAGAAGAAAAATCGGGTTTGTTAAGACCTTTAAGAATGTATACATCCCATTGACGCTATCATGCACTGGAATGGGAACAACGTGGCTACTTTTACTTTGGTACATGAAGAGTTTATTTTGGTACAAAGCTACGGATATATATTCAGCATTTGATCATAATTACGTAGTTCTTTTGAAGTGAAACACAGTCACTTCCCCACAGTATGTTAAATATTATGTCTAATTTCTTTGTGAACATCACCAATGCATGCATAATATATAACACCAAATGAGGTGATATTATTTCTCTAATTTTCCTTTCTTCACGTATGGGAAATTGATCCATCCACTTTCTGCAGCCAAACAAGGTTCTCAACCTTGATGATACCCCATTGAGTATGGCCATAAGGCCCATACCAACTGCATCGGTGAACTGTGTGAAGCTACTCATTAAGGTTAGTCACCTTCCTTCGTGGATCTCCGTTAGGCTATGTTCGGTTAAACCTCTCCTGGAGAGGATTGGGGAGGTTTGGACGGGATTGACGTGGATTTTAGCTTAGCGGGGAATGAATCCTCCCCAATCCACTCCAATCCTCTTCAAAACTCATGCAACCGAACAAGCCCTTAAGTGTATTCTGTAGGACAATTTTATCCCATCATGAGTAAGTTGTCTTTGTATTGCATCTCAAGCACTAACTCAGGTGATCAAATAATTAATTTACCCAGGCTGGCGCTGATGTGAATTTCACTGACTCGAATGGTGGTAGTTACGTGGCGTTGGCAGCAACTTGTGGCTCAGCTGGCATCATGAACTGTTTACTAGAAGCTGGTGCCAACCCGAATATTGCAGATGAAGTGAGTTATACAGTTTCCAGTTTGACTGCTGTCAGGCTCTACTTTTCATGCGTACTTTGTGTTGGTATTTACCTGATCGACTACTATTGGTCCTCTATGAGGTCAAGCAGTAGAATAAGCTGATCTGCCCCCATTTGTTCTTTTCGTAAATTTCCATAGATAAATTTATGCACTAAAAGTGACACACTTCTCTTAAGATTTTCGTTACAATTAACTGCAGAAATTAACGCAAGATTTTCTTGGATGAGGATGGGTGAGGGCATCAGGCTATTTCATAATTGCTTCACGCATTTGATATTGTGCGAAATATATTTAGTTATTTGTTTGAAATGTGCTGAGTTTTCAATCATATTGGCATGTAAATTGTTTGCAACTGCACATGATATTTATATTAATGATTATTGATTGCGAAATCAACAATGTCTTCTGCTCTTGCAGTTTGGTATAACTCCAATTGAAGTTGCTGCTTCCCAAGGCAAAAGAGAAATTGTTGAAATGTTATTTCCCGTAACTTCTCCGATTTCAAAGCTTCCCGATTGGAGCATTGACGGGATCATTTCGCATGTGAAAACTTTTGGTTTGCAGCAGGTATGTGTCTCTTTCTATGATCACTTGTAGTTCCATAATACTTTCTTTGTTTCACTATATCTGCCATCAGCTCACTATGCATATGAACTCAGAAAAAACCCAGATCTAAGAAATATTTTATGAGAAATGATAATACCCCTACTAAATGACATGCAAGTATGCAAGATTGCTAGCACTTAATCTCATTCAAATCATTAAATTAGGGGTAGATAGTGGAAACACTATTAAATATACACTTGATTTTGGCTGTGGACAATTATTTTAAGCAGAGATTTCAAGGCATGTGACAGTTAAAAGGCATTAACTCATATTTTTTATTTTAAGGAGTAAAACCACACCTAGCTGAACTCTTATCCGGCTTAACTCCTTATAATCTTTAAGCACCGGCTCTTTAGGCCCTCAAATATACTCGAACGGCACCACTTCTCATGATAAAT
>NC_041385.1:254628246-254657091 GCF_002162155.2 Triticum dicoccoides
GCGTCCACCTGTAGGCCCGCTGACACCCTGCAACCTCCGCACTGATCCACCCGCCAGTCACCGGAATAGACAGATATCTCCGCCGCTGCCGCCTTTATCCTGTGGCCGAAAAAACAACCAGACATGCTTCGTTTGTTCCAAATCGAAGCCGGCGGATGACGGAGATGATGTAGAACGCTTGCCGAGGAGCTTTGTGGCGTCGTTATTGCGCCAAGAGCGGCGATTTTTGTAGGCAACCGGCGAGCTTTGTCATCACCCGGGGAGTTTGATTTGAGGCCCGCCGTCGACTGCGGCCGTCTACTGCCTTGCCTGTCGTCCACCCCTAGCTTCGGATTCGATCAACTCCGCCAGTCGAAGCTCTAACCTTCTCCGCCGGAAAGGTGTTCGACGAATTGCTTAGGTGCGCTTTCTATAGCTATTTTCATTACGTGTTGTTTTTGCGATCAAATTCAACCCAGAATATTTATGCATAGGGTAGATGAAGAGGTTGAGGGAGATGGTCTTCGACGACTCTTTGTCGGAAGAGGAGGAAGAAGATGATGATTTTGAAATCGCCATTATGGTGATTGTTAATAATGACTTTCGGAGACCAAGACTAGGATCATAGTTTGGCCGCTTGTGCATCAATCGAGATAGAGCAGAGGGCCATGAGAAGCTTATGAAGGATTATTTCAATCCTAATGCAACCTACCCGGAGAAGTATTTTCTTCCGTGGTTTTGGATGCACCGTTGTCTCTTCCTCACCATTGCAAGAGCTGTGGAGAAGCATGATGAATGGTTTAAATTGAGGAGGTATGCATCAGGGGAGATAAGTGCGAGCCCATTAATGAAGTGTGTCGCGTCTGTTCAAGTGCTTACATATGGGTGTTGGGCCGATGCCATTATTGACTATGTCCGCATCAGGGAAGATTCAATCTTGTAGGGCATTCAAAGATACACACGAGCCATGATTGAGATGGGGAAGAGTACTTGAGGGCTCCCAATGATGAAGATGCCGAGAGGCTTTTGGCTTTGAGTGAAAAAAATGGATGGCATGGTATGCTTGGATCAATTGATTGCATGCACTGGACATAGAAGAATTGTCTTGTGGGATGAAATGTTCAGTACAAAGGGCACCCAAAAGATCCAACAATCGTTCTTGAGGCAGTTGCATTGGATGATCTATGGATTTGGCATTCATACTTTGGATTGCCTGGCTCTCATAATGATCTGAATGTGTTGTCGAGATTATCACTATTTGGAAGGCTTTTTGCTGAAGGGGAGCCTTGGCGCAGTGGTAAAGCTACTGCCTTGTGACCATGAGGTCATGGGTTCAAGTCCTGGAAACAGCCTCTTACAGAAATGTAGGGAAAGGCTGCGTACTATAGACCCAAAGTGGTCGGACCCTTCCCTGGACCCTGCGCAAGCGGGAGCTACATGCACCAGGTTGCCCTTTTGCTGGAGATGCTCCTCCCTGCAACTATGTTGTCAATGATGACCGTCAATACACAATGGGTTACTACCTTGCAGATGGCATCTATCTTCCACGGACCACATTTGTGAAGACAACCACGCGACCTAAAGGCATTAAGAGATCCCACTTTGCAATGCGTGAATAGTGTGCTTCAGAAGCGCTTTGCCATTGTTCATGGCCCTGCCGAGTATTCGAACCCACTGGTCCTATGGCAAATAATGACATGTTGCATCATCTCGCATAACATGATCATTGAAGATGAGAGAGCCGTGCCAGAGAACTTTCTGTACATCACCAATGGGATCCTGTTGAGCCGGAACATGATGCAAACAACATGCATTGATTCCTCGCAGCGCATCGAAGCATCGATACCTAGCTCCAAGATGATCTTGTTTAGCATCGGTGGCTACTCCATAGCACCGGTTGATTGTTGTGCTTCTATCATGCCCTTCACATCATTTGGACCCTTGCGTGTTTGAATCCGAATAATTTGTTGTGAACTTTAATTTTCTAATATTCATGAATTTTGTGAACTTTGATTGTTAAGTTTGGATTTAATGTGTGTGCAAATATGTAGTTGAAATGTAGTACATACACAAAAACTTAGAAGAATTGGCGATAGTTATTTTTAGGGATTTAAATTCTAAGGGTTCGGCTAGGAATTATTTTTCATTAGCGGATCAAATATAAAGAGTGCAAGGAGCTATTGAGCAGAAATCCAATTCGGGCTTTGGAGCGTACGCTCCTGCGTGTCAAAAATACTTTTTGCAAATGTAAAAATTTTGAAAAAAAAAATCGATATGTACATCATCACACGTAAACGCTACTGGCAAATTTTTAGGGGGAAAGATTAGGCATTTTGACCTGTGCAAAAAAAAAGACGAACGCCAAATGTTATTACTTAATTTTGATTTTTTGACCGACAAAGCACTGCTATTCCGTTCATCATGAAAATTGTCAAGCAAACTTGTTACACTAACATGAACATGTACAAATAAAATTCAGAATTTTAACATTTATTATTATTATTTCTGAATTTACTGTTCATCCAGGAGCATATGCTCCTCTAAGCCAAAACGGCCATCCCGCTATTGGTGGGGCTAAATTATAAGGGACCGGCTAGAGATGCCCTGAGTGAAATGGAGGGAGAATTATTTACAGTTGCTATTAATCGCCTGTTCTTATGCCATATGCTTATCCTTGGTAATGAATTAATGATATTGATAAATGATAACAACTGAAATTTATGTGCAAAGGGTCTAAATACAGCTTCTTGTCAGTATTAGTTTGACATATTTGTTTTGACCTTGGATGTTTTTGTAATCAGGATAAACTTAAGTGTCAGAAGAAAAGAGCTGAATTGAAATTAAAAGCTGCTGAGGCTTTTAAGAGAAGTGAATATATGATGGCAGCAGAGATGTATACTGTTGTAAGTTACTGTGCTTAATCTTTATTTCTTGAAGGCTGTTTGATTAAAAAAAAATGCCAATTACGTAACTTGCTTGAAGGCTGCTTTAATAAAAAAAAATGGTCGAGGCTCTACTTCAGTTACTAAAAAAATGCCAATTACATTGCCTTGCAGTGTTGTTTTTTATTTTTACTGCCGGAACTCTGTTTTAGTATGGCAAAAAGGAATGTAATTGCTGTAATGCAGGCAATGGAACTTGGCCCTAGCTCAGATGATTATGCAACCCTGCTAGCAAATAGGAGTCTCTGTTTGTTGCGCTTGGAAAATGGACCTATGGCTCTCAAAGATGCTACTTTGTGTAGAATGATGCGACCCAACTGGCCAAAAGCCTGCTATCGACAAGGGGCTGCTTTTATGCGTCTGAAGGTAACAAAACAACGAAGTAGTTATGTTCAATCTTGTACGATCATGGAATTCATCGATGCTGTTTACTTATAGGACTACGAAAAAGCATGTGAGGCTTTCGCAGAAGGCCTAAAGTTGGACCCCAAAGCCGTTGACATTGAGAATGCTTTAAGGTAAATTTTACGTGTTCTCCTAGTCCTGTGGAAGATAAAAAAATCATTTCTTATATAAGAAGTTTTAAAACTGCAAAGTGTTTATGCAGTGCAAGTGAGTGATATTTTTTTTCCATCTTAAGTTTTATTGTATATGAAGGATGATCTAAACTCTAGTTGAATGTGAGGTGGATTCTGGTTCCATAGATTTATGAAAAAAAGAGGGGACCTTTGTTCTACTTTTATTTTTATTTTGGAAAAGATTGTATAGAAGTTGCTCCTTATGCTCACCTTGACTTTGTTATCACAGGGAAGCAACTGCAATGAAGACTTAACCTACACGCATTACATGATACCTTGCGTAGTTGTGGCTCTCTTGTTGCTAGGTCGAGGATCAGGATATCCCAGTTGTTCGCTACTTCTGTGGTATTTACCTACAGCAACAGTGCAAGCCTCACTTTTTTAAGACTTCTGGTTGCCTCCATCGTGTGTAAACATTACTGAATGCGATGGATGTGTATCTAGTTTCAGTTCAAAGTCAACAAAATGCTATAGATTGAGTTCTTGTCTGTCTTCTAGATTTTTCTTGCTTTCTTTACTATTTTTTTAGAACGTAGACGTCAGGGATGTCCGGCTTTAAATTAATAAAGCCCACAACTTAGGTAGCGTACACAACCAAACGACCAGTCACACAGTATAAGACATACACCGACGAAAATGGAGTCCATTACATGGCAAATCCAGCCGGAACTAAAGAGCACGCAGGCTCAGATAGGATCACATCCAAAAGGGCCACCCTTCCCTAAGAGGTATCAGTAGGCGACGACGGAGCTCGTGCCGCGGAGTAGACAGAGCGGAGACGAGCTAGAGCCAGCTGGTGCAGATCAGAGTCCTGTTGCCTTCCCAGTGGAGCCCATTGCTGCAAGAACAAGATGCATTTGTAGATGACGTTAGCTGGGTGAGAGGGGAACACGCCCTCAATGGTAAACTTGTTACGGATATGCCACAAAGCCCACAGCATGGCCGCCGCACATGTCCACATAACACGACGCGCAGATCCCTGGACCGAGGACAGATAGGACACAAGCTCGGGACGAGAGCGGGGGTCCCAAACCACCCCCGCGGCCTCACGAACCGCGCTCCAGGCAAAACGCGCCAAAGAGCACCGGAAGAACACATGATCTGCATCTTCCGGGGAGCCACACAAGGCACAGGGCCCGGAGGCTGGGCCATTGCGTTTGGCAATGTTGATGGAAGTAGGAAGGCGCTCTTGACAAAGTTGCCAGAGGAACACCTTGATCTTGAGAGGAATCCGAGCCTTCCAAAGCCCCGCGGTAGCCAAAGGGACATGTCCACGGGTCAGCTATCTGTACAGGGACTTGACAGAAAATTTGCCAGAGCCCGATAGCCTCCAGGACACCAAGTCCGCGCTACTCGACAGGCGCACGTCCGCGATCAAAGCCTGAAGGCGATCCCACTCCACCCTTTCAGGGCCCGTGAGCTCCCGTCTGAAGAAAATTGGGGGCGGGGAGGAGCTGATAGCCGAAGCCACTAGTTGGTTGGGCTGCACTGCGATGGTGTAAAGGAGGCGGAATTCAGACCAAAGAGGGTGCTCGTCAATCCAAGTGTCGAGCCAGAAACGGGGGGAGAGTCCGTTATTGACCGAAAACCTCGCGCCCCTGGCAAAGTATGGTTTAAGGGATTGAATGGAATTCCAAAAAGGAGATCCGTGGGTCGCAGCCCGAAAGAAATTCCCGTCCGGAAAGTACTTTGCACGGAGAAGATCCATCCAGAGGCCCGTCTCTCCCTGAGACAGTTTCCAGATCCACTTACACATAAGAGCGATATTCATCAACTTAAAGTTGATGATCCCCAGGCCCCCCTGGGCTTTAGGTCTGCACACGGCTTGCCATTTAACCATGTGGTATTTACGCTTCGGACTCGCTCCTTCCCAAAAGAAACGGGCCCGCGGGGTCTCCATTTTAGTGTGGACCCCATCAGCCAACAGGAACAGGCCAATGGCAAACATAGGCAGGGACGAAAGGCTGGAATTAGTAAGAATTAGTCTAGCCCCTGAAGACATAAAACGGCCTCTCCACGGGCAAACCCTACCCGCCACCTTAGTGCAGAGAGGGTCCCAATCGACCATCGTGCTTTTTTTCGCTGCGATCGGGAGGCCAAGGTAAGTGAAAGGCAGTTTTCCCAATTTGCAGTTAAGCAAATTTGCTACCCGCACGCTATCGGCCGCATCCATCCCTATGGACACCACTTCACATTTGTGAAAATTTATTTTCAACCCGGACATAAGTTCAAAACTAAGGAGAATGGCTTTTATCGTTGCGATACTATGTTGGTCCGGTTCAAATAGGAGGAGGGTGTCATCCGCATACTGAAGGTGTGACACGCCTCCCGGGATCAAATTGCCAACCACTCCCCTGATATGGCCGGCAATCCGAGCTTTGTCTAGCATGGCGCCCAGGGCGTCTGCCACAAAGTTAAAGAGCAGCGGCGGGGCCGGGTCCCCTTGACGTAGCCCCCGCTTGTTACGGAAGAAGTTCCCTACTTCTCCGTTGACCGCAATCGCTGTTTGGCCCCCCGAGACCAATTGCATCATGCGGTGGACCCACATAGACAAAAATCCTCGGTCCAGAAGGATGTGACAGAGAAACTCCTAGTTCACTATGTCGTACGCCTTCTCAAAGTCTAACTTCAGAAGGATAGCAGGCTGACGTGAGCGTTTAACGAGTGAATGATCTCTTGGAGGACCAAAGGCGCCCTCCAGAATGTTACGACCACGAATGAAAGCCGATTGATTCCTACTAATAATACGCTGAGCTATCGGAGACATGCGAGAGGAACACGCCTTAGCGCAAATTTTAAAGAGGACATTGATGAACGCAATCGGTCTAAACAGTCTAATACAGTCCGCTCCATTGACTTTGGGGATCAAAGATAGAACCCCAAAGTTAAGACGAGAGATATCTACATTATCGCGCATGAACCCATTGCATACGTCGAAAATTGGCCCTTTAAGCACGTGCCAAAACCGTTTGAACATCGCCACCGGCCACCCATCAGGACCCGGAGCGGTGTCCGATTTCATCACGAGGACCGCCGCATCAATCTCCTGGGGGAGGAAGGCCAACCCTAAGGCCTCATTTTCGGCGTCTGTAACTCGCAGCGCAGGATCCCAGACATCCGCCCGCAGCCGGGCTCTGGGCTCTTCCCTGGAGCCCATTAACTGGAGATAGAACTCATAAATGTGTCAAACTATGTCCTGTTGACGCAAAAGGAGCCCCTGCTCCGATTGCAGGCGTAGGATGGCGCATTTACGACGACGCCCATTGGCGTACGCGTGGAAATACTGAGTGTTCGCATCTCCCTTGAGAGTCCACTTAATGCCACCGCGTCTACGCCGGTACTCCTCCTCAGCCCGAAGGAGGGACTCAATTTGGGCCTCAATGGCGTAGCGCTGGGCCCATTCTTGAACCGAGAAGCCTTGCGCGTCTGCCACCGCGTCCATACGGGCGAGGTCCGCGGTCAGCCTTACCCGCAACAGCTTATTATCGCGTCCCTGGTTGGCCCCCCAACCTTTGAGGGCCGCACGCAAACCGGCCCTCGTGGCTATCCAGAACTCCATTGGCCCGCGCGTGTGACCTATCTTGGCTACGCAAGACGACCACTTGCATTGGAAAATTTGATCGAAATCCGGAACCTCAAACCACGCCATTTCAAAGAAAAAATGGGGGTTTCGTTTTACCCTATCCTCCCCTGAGGACAGGATAAGGGGGATGTGGTCAGACCCGATCAGCGTTTCCGCATGTAGGGAGCACAAGGGGAATAGCATTTCCCACTCTGCGGACATGAAAACTCTGTCCAGCACCGACCGCACCGGCGTAAGATGTTTGTTGGTCCACGCGAATCGTGCTCCCACGCGAGCCACTTCCCTAAGTGCCATGGCTGCAATCGCATCATTAAACAGGGACACCCTTGCCCAGTTAATGATGACGTTGTTCTTATCCGCTCCCGAGCGAATTAAGGTGAAATCGCCACCCACCAGGACTAGTAGGTTAAGCGCACGAAGGATCGCTACCTTCGCCTGAAGCTCGACCAAAATGTCGTGCGAGAGCGCGTGGTCGGCTGGGCCATAAACAATAATGACCTCCCACTAGCATAGAGTCGCGCGATGACGAACGTGAGCTGACAGGAAAAATCTACCGGAATCCCACGCCACCACCTTGCAACAAACTTGGTTAATGCCAAGCAGCAAGCCCCCGAGTGTCCCACCGCAGGTACCCATTGCCACATGAAGCGCTCGAGCGGGTCAACAGCTAACAGGTCCCGGTGAGAAAAATCTGCCTTGATGGTTTCCTGTAGGCCGATTACGTCTATCCCCTCCTCATGGACGAACTCTTTCAGCTGAGTCCGCCTCCCAGCGTGGCCGAAGCCACGAATATTCCAGAAGAAAAAACGCATTAAATAATGCGGTTGCGGAGGCGAATACCGCGAGCGGTAACCGCTTTGGCCACACGTCGTGTCCTGCCAGGAGGACGGGTTTGAGGGGACGACGCAGCCTCTGCTGTAGTGTCCGCTTGATCGGGCCGCGCAACGGTCACCAGAGAAGCCCCTGCTTCGTCTGCTGCTGGCGCCGCGCGGGCCACCGCTGCCTGAGCGAGCGCGGCCTGCGCGATTTCCTTCGAGCGAATGAGCGACAAAAGTTCCCGAGCCTCACCCTCATCGGACAAATCCACCCCGCTATCCTCTAAAATACCCCCGAGACACGCATCTGAATATTCGTCCAAGATTGTAAAACGGGGCGGGGGATTACCTTCAATCTCCATGTTCTTTGGAGCCACCAGAAGTTGAGCACGCTGCAGCGCAGGGAGATTGCCCTTGGTGCCTTTGGAGCGCGCGCTGACCCGCTCCTGCGATGCCGGGGTCACCACCACCGCCTTGGAGCGCTTGGCCGTGGGGATGGCCGCTGTCTTGGACACCGCCGCCCTCATCGCAGCAGAGGAAGGAGGCGGAGCAGCCAGCGAAGACCCACCAGCCGAACCCCAGGTGAGGCCAGCGCCATCACCACCGGCCGGTGCGAGGCAGGCGTGCCCGCACGGGCCGATGGTGGGCTCTCCGGCGCCACCGGGGGCGTCTTGTGACCCGCCACCTTCTTGTTGGACCGAGTCCCACCACCACCCTGGCCTGGCGCAGACGCAGGCGCCGGAGAGCGCGCCACGGACGCACGTGCCCCGCCCATCTCCGCACCAGGGGAGACGAGCATCGAGCGCCCCTCTGAGTCGCAGGAGGCTGAGACGCCCTTGTCCATGTCGAGGCCGATCGACATGTTGGAGCCGTACTGGTTGAAGCCCGTTTCGTTGCTGCCCACAACACCTTGGCGCTCCTCTTGGTCTTTTGCCACCTCCCCAGCCGGAGCCGCAGGCACGGGACCCTTGTCCTAGAGCCCCAGCTTGTCCCAGGACGCGGTGTCGATTGAGTCGTCCCCCATGCTTGTGTCTCGATCCAGATCCTTGCCGTCCGATCCCTTGTCCAAGGCAGCTGGGGGAGGGGGAGAAGGCGCAGCACCCTGTAGGCCATCCGCCTCGGCCTCCAACCGGATAGTGAAGCCCTCGCTATTGAACCACAGTTGGACATAACCACGGAGCTTGGCTGGGGAGCGACAGGCAAAGCGCATCCGCACCGGACCGAGCCCAGCCAGTGACGCCTTGTCCACCTCCATGGGTCGCCCTATCATCACGGTCCCTGCCATCAGACGATCCGCGCGGCGGTGCTTGGGTGGCACATCCCACAGTTTGACCCACACATCTGGCATGATCTTGGCCTTGGGTTCCTCTGGGAGGGATTCCTTGATCTCCGCCAAGATGTTGTTGAGGGAAAGAAACAGCTTGCCGCTGCCGGTCGCCATCCGGAGCAAGGCCTTGTTGGGGAAGACGACGGAGAAGAGATTCTCGCCAACCGCCGTCACTTGCCAGTCCCATTCCCCCTCGAAGAGATGAGGGAGCTCCGCCTCCAAGATGGGGACCGAGAGCAAGCCAGGCGCCACCGAGATGACTGCCGCTTCCGACTCTAGCAGGACGCGCACCTCCTCGCCCTCCGTCTCCACGTAGGCTAGGCAGAAGAAACCCTCGCCGGGGATGGCGTTGCCCATGATCTGGAGGAGCAGAGGCCGCCCGCGCGTGGGGCAGTGGGTCGATGCATGCCCCTCCCCTTGGCACACGACGCAGAGGGACTTGAACTGACACATGTTCTGATAGTGGCCCACCCTGCCGCACTTGAAGCATTCCGGCCCGTCCGCCTCCTCCACTGGGATTGGGGCCTTGGCCGAACCCTTCGAGGTCGTCGCCCCGGCCACCAGAGCAAGCTGCGACGAGCTGCCCCCCTTCTACTTCTGCTTTTTAGCCAGCGGATCCCCTGCCCGCTCGCCGCTCAGAGGGAGCAAGGACTCCTTCCTCTTAAGCTCCTTCTTCTGCTCCAAACCCCGCCGCTGATACTCCTCTTTCTTCTTCCTCTTGCGCTCGCGCTCCTCCTGCTGCTTCCTCTCTTGCTCCGCGATCCACCATGGCGGCGGCGGCCCCCAAGGCCCCTCCTCCGCGGGAAGCACCGGCGCCTTGGCGAGCGCCTTCGCCCGTAGATCTTGTTCGCGCTGACGCTCCGCAACCGGAACCGGAGGAGACATGGGGGGCTTCTCCACCCGACCGGATCCCATCCGCACCGCGGTCGCAAACGAGAAGGTGAGAGGAGGAGGAGGGACGGAGCGGCACAGGCGGCGAGCACGATGCCCGAATCGCCGCACTTGCGAGGGGGATGCGGGAAACCCTAGTGAGAGATCAAGGGCACCCGCGGGCAGCCATAACCACTTATAAGGGGGCGGGGCCGGCCGCTCAACCCCAGCCGCGACGGGCTCAGGCCGAAACACGCTGGGCCACAAGGCTAGCGGGCCTGGGATGCCCGGCCCAAGAGATGTGGAGTGCCCCTGCGCCTCCACGGGCGGGGGCATGCCCGACGCGCCCGCAGGTGTTGGGGAACATAGTAATTTCAAAAAAATTCCTACGCACATGCAAGATCATGGTGATGATATAGCAACGAGGGGAGAGTGTTGTCTACGTACCCTCGTAGACCGAAGCGGAAGCGTTGACGCAACGTAGAGGAAGTAGTCGTACGTCCTCCGGTTCAACCGATCCAAGTACCGTTACTCCGGCACCTCCGAGTTCTTGACACGCGTACAGCTCGATGACGCACCCTCGATCTCCGATCCAGCAGAGGCGCCGAGGGGCAGTTCCGTCAGCACGACGGCGTGGTGACGATATCGATGTTCTCCTGTTGCAGGGCTTCGCCTAAGCACCGCTACAATATGACCGAGGTGTAATATCGTGGAGGGGGGCACCGCACACGGCTAAGGAACGATCAATGATCAACTTGTGTGTTCTAGGGTGCCCCCCTACCCCCGTATATAAAGGAGGGAGGGAGGAGGTGGCCGGCCCTAGGGTGGGCGCGCCATGAGGAGGGGGAAACCTACTCCAAGTAGGTTTCCCTCTCTTTTCCTTATCTTATTTGGAGGGGGAAGGAAAGAATACTAGTATTAGGAAGTAGTACTAGTAGTAGTAATAGGAAGAGGGGGAAGGAGAAAGGAAAGGGGGGGCCGGGCCCCCTCCCCAATTCGGATTGGGCTTGGGGGGCGCGCCCCCCTCCCTTGCTCCTTCTCTCTTCTTTCTACATGGGCCCAATTAGGCCCATATACCTCCCGGGGGGTTCCGGTAACCTCCCGGGGCTCCAAACTTCTCCGGAACCTTTCCGGTGTCCAAATATATCCGTCCAATATATCAATCTTTACGTCTCGACCATTTCGAGACTCCTCGTCATGTCCGCAATCATATCCGGGACTCCGAACAACCTTCTGTACATCAAAATACATAAACTCATAATATAACTGTCATCGAAACCTTAAGCGTGCGGACCCTACGGTTCAAGAACGATGTAGACATGACTGAGACACATCTCTGGTCAATAACCAATAGCGGGACCTGGAAGCCCATATTGGTTCCTACATATTCTACGAAGATCTTTATCGGTCAAACCGCATAACAACATACGTTGTTCCCTTTGTCATCAGTATGTTACTTGTCCGAGATTCGATCGTCGGTATCCAATACCTAGTTCAATCTCGTTATCGACAAGTCTCTTTACTCGTTCTGTAATACTTCATCTTATAACTAACTCATTAGTTACATGCTTGCAAGGCTTAGGTGATGAGCATTGCCGAGAGGGCCCAGAGATACCTCTCCGACAATCGGAGTGACAAAACCTAATCTCGAATTATGCTAACTCAACATGTACCTTCGGAGACACCTGTAGTACTCCTTTATAATCACCCAGTTACGTTGTGACGTTTGGTAGTACCCAAAGTGTTCCTCCGGTAAACGGGAGTTACACAATTCTCATAGTTACAGGAACATGTATAAGTCATGAAGGAAGCAATAGCAGAATACTAAACGATCAAGTGCTAAGCTAACGGGATGGGTCATGTCAATCACCTCATTATCCTAATGATGTGATCCCATTAATCAAATGACAACACATGTCAATGGTTAGGAAACATAACCATCTTTGATTAATGAGCTAGTCAAGTAGAGGCATACTAGTGACTATATGTTTGTCTATGTATTCACACATGTATCATGTTTCCGGTTAATACAATTCTAGCATGAATAATAAACATTTATCATGATATGAGGAAATAAATAATAACTTTATTATTGCCTCTAGGGCATATTTCCTTCAGTCTCCCACTTGCACTAGAGTCAATAATCTAGATTACATAGTAATGATTCTAACACCCATGGAGTCTTGGTGCTGATCATGTTTTGCTCGTGAGAGAGGCTTAGTCAACGGGTCTGCAACATTCAGATCCGTATGTATCTTGCAAATCTCTATGTCTCCCACTTGGACTTGATCCTGAATGGAATTGAAGCGTCTCTTGATGTGCTTGGTCCTCTTGTGAAATCTGGATTCCTTTGCCAAGGCAATTGCACCAGTATTGTCACAAAAGATCTTCATTGGTCCCGATGCACTAGGTATGACACCTAGATCGGAAATGAACTCCTTCATCCAGACTCCTTCATTTGCTGCTTCAGAAGCAGCTATGTACTCCGCTTCACATGTAGATCCCGCCACGACGCTTTGTTTAGAACTGCACCAACTTACAGCTCCACCGTTTAATAAAAACACGTATCCGGTCTGCGATTTAGAATCGTCCGGATCAGTGTCAAAGCTTGCATCGACGTAACCATTTACGACTAGCTCTTTGTCACCTCCATATACGAGAAACATATCCTTAGTCCTTTTCAGGTATTTCAGGATGTTCTTGACCGCTGTCCAGTGATCCACTCCTGGATTACTTTGGTACCTACCTGCCAAGCTTATTGCTAAGCATACGTCAGGTCTGGTACACAGCATTGCATACATGATAGAGCCTATGGCTGAAGCATAGGGAACATCTTTCATTTTCTCTCTATCTTCTGCTGTGGTCGGGCATTGAGTTTGACTCAACTTTACACCTTGTAGCACAGGCAAGAATCCTTTCTTTGCCTGATCCATTTTGAACTTTTTCAAATTTTTGTCAAGGTATGTACTTTGTGAAAGTCCTATTAAGCGTCTTGATCTATCTCTATAGATCTTGATGCCCAATATGTAAGCAGCTTCACCGAGGTCTTTCATAGAAAAACTTTTATTCAAGTATCCCTTTATGCTATCCAGAAATTCTATATCATTTCCAATTAATAATATGTCATCAACATATAAAACTAGAAATGCTATAGAGCTCCCACTCACTTTCTTGTAAATACAGGCTTCTCCAAAAGTCTGTATAAAACCATATGCTTTGATCACACTATCAAAACGTTTATTCCAACTCCGAGATGCTTGCACCAGTCCATAAATGGAACGTTGGAGCTTGCACACTTTGTCAGCACTTTTTGGATCAACAAAACCTTCAGGTTGCATCATATACAACTCTTCTTCTAGAAATCCATTCAAGAATGCAGTCTTGACATCCATTTGCCAAATTTCATAATCATGAGATGCAGCAATAGCCAACATGATTCGGACAGACTTAAGCATCGCTACGGGTGAGAAAGTCTCATCGTAGTCAACCCCTTGAACTTGTCGAAAACCTTTTGCAACAAGTCGAGCTTTGTAGACAGTAACATTACCATCAGCGTCAGTCTTCTTCTTAAAGATCCATTTATTCTCAATGGCTTGCCGATCATCGGGCAAGTCAACCAAAGTCCATACTTTGTTTTCATACATGGATCCTATCTCAGATTTCATGGCCTCTAGCCATTTTGCGGAATCTGGGCTCATCATCGCTTCCTCATAGTTCGTAGGTTCATCATGGTCTAGTAACATGACTTCCAGAATAGGATTTCCGTACCACTCTAGTGCGGATCTTACTCTGGTAGACCTACGAGGTTCAGTAGAAACTTGATCTGAAGTTTCATGATCAATATCATTAGCTTCCTCACTAATTGGTGTAGTTGTCACAGGAACCGGTTCTTGTGATGAACTACTTTCCAATAAGGAAGTAGATACAGTTATCTCATCAAGTTGTACTTTCCTCCCACTCACTTCTTTCGAGAGAAACTCCTTCTCTAGAAAGGATCCGATTTTAGCAATGAAAATCTTGCCTTCAGATCTGTGATAGAAGGTGTACCCAATTGTCTCCTTTGGGTATCCTATGAAGACACATTTCTCCGATTTGGGTTCGAGCTTATCTGGTTGAAGTTTCTTCACATAAGCATCGCAGCCCCAAACTTTGAGAAATGACAACTTTGGTTTCTTGCCAAACCACAATTCATAAGGCGTCGTCTCAACGGATCTTGATGGTGCCCTATTTAACGTGAATGCGGCCGTCTCTAAAGCATAACCCCAAAACGATAGCGGTAAATCGGTAAGAGACATCGTAGATCGCACCATATCAAGTAAAGTACGATTACGACGTTCGGACACACCATTTCGCTGTGGTGTTCCAGGTGGCGTGAGTTGCGAAACTATTCCACATTGTTTCAAATGTAAACCAAACTCGTAACTCAAATATTCTCCTCCACGATTAGATCGTAGAAACTTTATTTTCTTGTCACGATGATTTTCTACTTCACTCTGAAATTCTTTGAACTTTTCAAATGTTTCAGACTTGTGCTTCATCAAGTAGATATACCCATATCTGCTCAAATCATCTGTGAAGGTGAGGAAATAACGATATCCGCCACAAGCCTCAACATTCATCGGACCACATACATCTGTATGTATGATTTCCAACAAATCTGTTGCTCTCTCCATAGATCTGGAGAATGGTGTTTTGGTCATCTTGCCCATGAGGCACGGTTCGCAAGTACCAAGTGATTCATAATCAAGTGATTCCAGAAGTCCATCAGTATGGAGTTTCTTCATGCGTTTTACACCGATATGACCTAAACGTCAGTGCCACAAATATGTTGCACTATCATTATCAACTCTGCATCTTTTAGCTTCAACATTATGAATATGTGTATCACTACTATCGAGATTTAATAAAAATAGACCACTCTTCAAGGGTGCATGACCATAAAAGATATTACTCATATAAATAGAACAACCATTATTCTCTGATTTAAATGAATAACCGTCTCGCATCAAACAAGATCCAGATATAATGTTCATGCTCAACGCAGGCACCAAATAACAATTATTCAGGTCTAAAACTAATCCCGATGGTAGATGTAGAGGTAGCGTGCCGACCGCGATCACATCGACTTTGGAACCATTTCCCACGCGCATCGTCACCTCGTTCTTAGCTAATCTTCGCTTAATCCGTAGTCCCTGTTTCGAGTTGCAAATGTTAGCAACAGAACCAGTATCAAATACCCAGGTGCTACTGCGAGCATTAGTAAGGTACACATCAATAACATGTATATCACATATACCTTTGTTCACTTTGCCATCCTTCTTATCCGCCAAATACTTGGGGCAGTTCCGCTTCCAGTGTCCAGTCTGCTTGCAGTAGAAGCACTCAGTTTCAGGCTTAGGTCCAGACTTGGGTTTCTTCACTTGAGCAGCAACTTGTTTGCCGTTCCTTTTGAAGTTCCCCTTCTTCTTCCCTTAGCCCCTTTTCTTGAAACCAGTGGTCTTGTTGACCATCAACACTTGATGCTCCTTTGTGATTTCTACCTCCGCGGCTTTCAGCATCGCGAAGAGCTCGGGAATAGTCTTGTTCATCCCTTGCATATTATAGTTCATCACAAAGCTCTTGTAGCTTGGTGGCAGTGATTGGAGAATTCTGTCAATGACGCTATCATCCGGAAGATTAACTCCCAGTTGAATCAAGTGATTATTATACCCAGACATTTTGAGTATATGCTCACTGACAGAACTGTTCTCCTCCATCTTGCAGCTGTAGAACTTATTGGAGACTTCATATCTCTCAATCCGGGCATTTGCTTGAAATATTAACTTCAACTCCTGGAACATCTCATATGCCCCATGACGTTCAAAACGTCGTTGAAGACCCGGTTCTGAGCCGTAAAGCATGGCACACTGAACTATAGAGTAGTCATCAGCTTTGCTCTGCCAGACGTTCCTAACGTCGTCAGTTGCATCAGCAGCAGGCCTGGCACCCAGCGGTGCTTCCAGGACGTAACTCTTCTGTGCAGCAATGAGGATAATCCTCAGGTTATGGACCCAGTCCGTGTAATTGCTACCATCATCTTTCAACTTTGCTTTCTCAAGGAACGCATTAAAATTCAACGGAACAATAGCACGAGCCATCTATCTACATACAAACATAGACAAGCAAAATACTATCAGGTACTAAGTTCATGATAAATTTAAGTTCAATTAATCATATTACTAAAGAACTCCCACTTAGACAGACATCTCTCTAGTCATCTAAGTGATTACGTGATCCAAATCAACTAAACCATGTCCGATCATCACGTGAGATGGAGTAGTTTCAATGGTGAACATCTCTATGTTGATCATATCTACTATATGATTCATGCTCGACCTTTCGGTCCCCGTGTTCCGAGGCCATATCTGTATATGCTAGGCTCGTCAAGTATAACCTGAGTATTCCGCGTGTGCAACTGTTTTGCACCCGTTGTATTTGAATGTAGAGCCTATCACACCCGATCATCACGTGGTGTCTCAGCACGAAGAACTTTTGCAACGGTGCATACTCAGGGAGAACACTTCTTGATAATTAGTGAGAGATCATCTTAAAATGCTACCGTCAAACAAAGCAAGATAAGATGCAAAAAGGATAAACATCACATGCAATCAATATAAGTGATATGATATGGCCATCATCATCTTGTGCTTGTGATCTCCATCTTCGAAGCACCGTCGTGATCACCATCGTCACCAGCGCGACACCTTGATCTCCATCGTAGCATCGTTGTCGTTACGCCATCTATTGCTTCTACGACTATCGCTACCGCTTAGTGATAAAGTAAAGCAATTACAGGGCGTTTGCATTTCATACAATAAAGCGACAACCATATGGCTCCTGCCAGTTGCCGATAACTTCGGTTACAAAACATGATCATCTCATACAATAAAATATAGCATCATGTCTTGGCCATATCACATCACAACATGCCCTGCAAAAACAAGTTAGACGTCCTCTACTTTGTTGTTGCAAATTTTACGTGGCTGCTACGGGCTTAAGCAAGAACCAATCTCACCTACGCATCAAAACCACAATGATAGTTTGTCAAATAGACTCCGTTTTAACCTTCACAAGGACCGGGCGTAGCCACACTCGGTTCAACTAAAGTGAGAGAGACAGACACCCGCCAGCCACCTTTAAGCACGAGTGCTCGTAACGGTGAAACCAGTCTCGCGTAAGCGTACGCGTAATGTCGGTCCGGGCCGCTTCATCTCACAATACCGCTGAACCAAAGTATGACATGCTGGTAGGCAGTATGACTTATATCGTCCACAACTCACTTGTGTTCTATTCGTGCATATAACATCAACGCATAAAACCTAGGCTCGGATGCCACTGTTGGGGAACGTAGTAATTTCAAAAAAATTCCTACGCACATGCAAGATCATGGTGATGATATAGCAACGAGGGGAGAGTGTTGTCTACGTACCCTCGTAGACCGAAGCGGAAGCGTTGACGTAACGTAGAGGAAGTAGTTGTACGTCCTCCGGTTCAACCGATCCAAGTACCGTTACTGCGGCACCTCCGAGTTCTTGACACGCGTACAACTCGATGACACACCTTCGATCTCCGATCCAGCAGAGGCGCCGAGGGGGAGTTCCGTCAGCACGACGGCGTGGTGACGATCTTGATGTTCTCCTGTTGCAGGGCTTCGCCTAAGCACTGCTACAATATGACCGAGGTGTAATATCGTGGAGGGGGGCACCGCACACGGCTAAGGAACGATCAATGATCAACTTGTGTGTTCTAGGGTGCCCCCCTACCCCCGTATATAAAGGAGGGAGGGAGGAGGTGGCCGGCCCTAGGGGGGCGCGCCATGAGGAGGGGGAAACCTACTCCAAGTAGGTTTCCCTCTCTTTTCCTTATCTTATTTGGAGGGGGAAGGAAAGAGTACTAGTATTAGGAAGTAGTACTAGTAGTAGTAATAGGAAGAGGGGAAAGGAGAAAGGAAAGGGGGGGCGGCCCCCTCCCCAATTCGGATTGGGCTTGGGGGGGCGTGCCCCCCTCCCTTGCTCCTTCTCTCTTCTTCCTACATGGGCCCAATTAGGCCCATATACCTCCCGGGGGGTTCCGGTAACCTCCCGGGGCTCCAAACTTCTCCGGAACCTTTCCGGTGTCCAAATATATCCGTCCAATATATCAATCTTTATGTCTCGACCATTTCGAGACTCCTCGTCATGTCCGCAATCATATCTGGGACTCCGAACAACCTTCGGTACATCAAAATACATAAACTCATAATATAACTGTCATCGAAACCTTAAGCGTGCGGACCCTACGGTTCGAGAACGATGTAGACATGACTGAGACACATCTCTGGTCAATAACCAATAGCGGGATCTGGATGCCCATATTGGTTCCTACATATTCTACGAAGATCTTTATCGGTCAAACCGCATAATAACATATGTTGTTCCCTTTGTCATCGGTATGTTACTTGTCCGAGATTCGATCGTCGGTATCCAATACCTAGTTCAATCTCGTTATCGACAAGTCTCTTTACTCGTTCTGTAATACTTCATCTTATAACTAACTCATTAGTTACATGCTTGCAAGGCTTAGGTGATGAGCATTGCCGAGAGGGCCCAGAGATACCTCTCCGACAATCAGAGTGACAAAACCTAATCTCGAATTATGCTAACTCAACATGTACCTTCGGAGACACCTGTAGTACTCCTTTATAATCACCCAGTTACGTTGTGACGTTTGGTAGTACCCAAAGTGTTCCTCCGGTAAACGGGAGTTACACAATTCTCATAGTTACAGGAACATGTATAAGTCATGAAGGAAGCAATAGCAGAAAACTAAACGATCAAGTGCTAAGCTAACGGGATGGGTCATGTCAATCACCTCATTCTCCTAATGATGTGATCCCATTAATCAAATGACAACACATGTCAATGGTTAGGAAACATAACCATCTTTGATTAATGAGCTAGTCAAGTAGAGGCATACTAGTGACTATATGTTTGTCTATGTATTCACACATGTATCATGTTTCCGGTTAATACAATTCTAGCATGAATAATAAACATTTATCATGATATGAGGAAATAAATAATAACTTTATTATTGCCTCTAGGGCATATTTCCTTCAGCAGGGCCCCCCGGCCCACACATAGGAAGACTAGGCCAGTCCACCAGGGCCAGCTGAGGCCCAGGCCCAGCAAGCGGCGGCACCTGCGGAACCCTAGCCAGATCCACCGTCTCCATGGCCGGCTCCGCCCCGCTGCCGCCGCCGACCCCTGTCAGCAATGGCAAGCACATGCATCGACGCCGACGACGGTGCCGCCGGCACCAGATCCCGGCGACCCACCTCCAGCAGGGGGCGCGAGCGACCCTCTGGGCCCACATCCACCCCCCCTCAGCGGCCGCCAGACCCGCGCAGCCTGACGACGCGTGCCCTACCCAGGAGCAAACACTCGCCAGCGGCCGGCCACGAAAGAGCCCCCGAGCTCCTCCGCGCGAGCGACATAGTCGCCCACTGAGCACACCGCGCGTTGCCTCAGCGAACCCCCTTCACTTACCTTGTCACTTACCTGGGCATCCACCTCCTCGTCGTCGGAGTCGACCCCCGCCAGGGCCCAGAATCTGCTGCCTCCGGGGAGCTGTCCGGGGGGCACGCACCAGGCGGCACGCACCACCGCGCACGGCCCGCGGAGGACGGGACCTCCGACCAGCCAGCATCCACCGCCCGAGCCCCCTCCCCGCCGCTGTCGCCCGCGCTATCGCCTCCCGAATCGCCTGTACGTACGAGAGCCGTTGGGTCGCTTATTCCCTCCCACTCCCTCTCGCTTTCTTTACTATTACTAGCTTCTGCTATTAGGGTCCTCAATTGTGGTGGTTTTTTGCAATTTACTCCATCAAAGAGTGTTCTCTTTGATGGAGTAAATTGCAAAAAACCACCACAATTGAGGACCCTAATTCAGAAAACCACCACCATTCGTTTTATTTTCAAAAAACCACCAACATTGTGCTGACAGTTTTCAGAAAACACTAAATTGCACGGTAAGCAACGATTGATGCGAAAATTGACTGGTGGGTCCTACTGTAAGTGATGACATGGCATGTGAAAGCTGACACCGTTTGTCTCCGCTGTCAAGGGCCCACCCGTCATACTCTTGTCCACGCTCTCACCCCTTCTTCCTCCTCGGGCTAAATGACAGGGCCGTGCTCCCGTCCACATGCTCCGGGGAGGCGGCGGCGGTGCTGTCTAGGACAGCAGCCTCCTCCGCCGCCTGTGGCCCTCCAGTGTGTCTTCCGAAGGTGTCGAGTCCAGCAGCAACCGCGGGTCGTGGTGGAGGTCCATGCATTGCCTCCCTCGCTCTGTGCCTCTTCGGCATCGTCCTGCCAAGCTCCAAGGGCCGCACATGTCGGATTCATCCCGTCGCAGACGGCTGTGGCTCACCTGAATCACATGGCCGGAGATCGGGCGCGGCGGCTGATGGCCGTGGTCAGGGAAGAGAGGACCTTGGGGTCATCTTGAGGGCTTCTCGGCGTGATTCCTTTGACCGTGAGGTCGAGCGTGGCATGGCGGAGCTTCTGGACAATGTGGCTTGCCCAGGGATGTCAGTTGGCCGTGGTGGTGACGACGGTGGCGGTGAGCGCTAGCCTGGAGCTTCAGACGTGCACGCGAGGAGCATGCTCCGATGGATTTGCTGCACGCATCTGCCGTCGCCGGGCATTAGAGAGGCCGAGGATTTGGTGTGCGCCTCTGTCGTCGCATTCCCAGAGCCGTCCAAGCTTGTCGTCTCCGGTAGGCTGCAACGCCGTCCAAGTTCGTCGATCGCCAGTGCGTGGGTGTTCTTGGAGGCGGTCAGGTCGCCGAGCGCGAGCCCCGCGGCCCCAGGCATAGATGTGTGTGCCTGACTACCTGCCACCGTTCGTCGTCGACTGCAGCAGCAACGGAGTAGCACCTGTGGCGTGTGCCTGCTAGGTGTTCGGCGAAATGCCAACACCACTCAGGGAGGAAGAGGAGAAGTTGACTGGGTGGATTAACGGCATCTTCTTCCATTTTCCTATTTCCATGTCATCACATACAGCAGGACCCAGGCGTCGGGTTTCCACTCAAACCTCTTTAATCAGCCAATCGGTGTTTTCTGAAAACTGTCGGCACAATGTTGGTGGTTTTTTGAAAGAAAAAAACGAATGGTGGTGGTTTTTTGATTTTGGGTCCCCAATTGTGGTGGTTTTTTGCAATTTACTCTCTTTCTCTTTGATAGTTGCAGGGACCGCTGCTTGAGTAGACGCTCGCAGGGGTTTCCAGTCGTTAGACATCGGATCCCGCAAATCCACGTTCCATATTTCTCGATTGCCGCACTAGGACCTGAGAGGAAATTTCCCTCCGCCTCTACCGTCACGGCCGGCTCGACATGTCTGGGCAGTGTCAGTACGGCTGCACCTGTAGTGACAGCGACGACAAACACTGAAGAGTCAACCGAACAGAGTGGTATGAGCGCATAATTCAATTGGGTGAGTTAGTGGGCCTAAGGTAGTCTGGGCCGCAGCCTATGAGCGGAAGACAGGCGTATAGTAGTGAGCGTAGCCGGATCGGGGTTCGTGGTGGCGGTGTTGTGGCAAATGGCGAGTGCAAGGCCTACTACGGAGACTAAGAGTAACAACCACCCCCTTGAACACTGCCACTAGTAGAAAACATGGCTTTGGTCCAGGCCAGATAATCGCATTAGTCCCGATTGTGTCACGAACCATGACTAATGGGTGCATCAGTCCCAGTTCGTGAGGCCAGGACGCCGGCCGGGCCTCGGCAGGCACCAGTCTCGGTTCGTCTGACCCCTTTAGTTCCGATTCCAGCCACCAACCGGGACTAAAGGGGCTGGGCTCCCAGTTCCAAACACAAACCAGGACTAAAGGTCCTCGCTCCTGGCGCAGCCCCTTTAGTCTCGGTTGGTGGCTGGAACCAGGACTAAAGGTTAGCCTTATGTCCCGGTTCTAGCCACCAACCAGGACGCCGGCCGGGCGTCGGCAGGCACCAGTCCCTGCCCACTCACTCCTCTATTTTTTGGCCGGACGGCGTGTGGGAGAACTGTGTTGCTCTGCTCTCACCTCCTATGCACATGAGGTATTCGATGAAATGTCCGAGCCACGCTTAAGCTTTCTCCTCTCCAAGCTCGACCTGCAAACTCCATTGTCCCCGAGATTTGTCTAGGTTTGGCGGTCCATCCCGTCCCGTCCCCGTCCTCAACGTCGTTGATCGCCCGTGCCTATCTCGTCACCGGCACCACCATGGTGAGCCTCTTGTTCTTATCTTCTTTTTAAAAGAAAAAAATTCTTGTATGATTTAAATAATACTTGCATAAATTTCTTACTTTTATTATTGTTTGTTATTATATAGTGACATGGTTTTGGTATCCGCCCCATCGGCCCTCGTTTGGTATATGATTCGGATGTGGTATATTATCTTTTGTAACTATTTGTTTCATTTAGTGTTTATGACAATTATGCCGACCAACATGACATAGATGTTTTTATCTAGGAGGTATCTGAAACGGAAATTCCAACCGACCCTCTTGTCGGGAGGTTAAATTTAGTTGAAAAAGAAAACGAGTATTTGAAAGAAAAATGTAAATAATTGAGGAGGAGAAGATGAAATTGGAGTTGCATGTTGCCGATGTCGTTGATGATCACAAGATCAAGATGGATGCAATGCGCTTGAAGATTAGAAAGATAAAAAATTATGCCATTGATAATGAGGCTTGATATCATTATGTTGTTGGATCAATTGTTACCTTACTTGCAATTATGATCGCATTTGTTGTTGCAGTTAAATATTTTATATAGTTGTATATTAGTTTCAATGTATGTTTTAATTACACGCTTTAGAGAGCTGTATGTTGTTCTATAAGAACCATGTATGAACTTTATGTATTTATTTTTTTCAATAATAACATTTGATCACTACTGTACTTTGGTTTTAATGTGATGATGAACTTGTATTAATTTGGTCACTTCTCTGTTCATGATGTTCTGTAATGGTTTTTGATACACTTAATTATGTAATGCACGCAGATGAACTGGCAATTGATGTGCGGTGACCAATGCACCTCCGAGTATATTAAGGGCCTGCATAAATTTCTTGAAGTGGCTGAGGCAACACGGCAGCAACAATGATGTGTACCTAAGGCCATTACTTGAAAAACTTTTACAACTGTGGAATTGAAAAGGTGTACGTGTGTGGGATGAATACAAACATGAGCAATTTGACCTACATGCATTGCTATTGGTAACCATCAATGATTGGTCTGCCTTTAGTAACCTTTCAGGACAGACAAACAAGGGATATCATGCATGCATGCACTGTTTAGATGATACCGAAAGTATATATTTGGAAAATGCTGGAAGAATGTGTACCTGGGACATCATCGATTTCTTCCGACCAACCATCTCTTAAGAAAGAAAGGCAAGCATTTCAAAGGTGAGGCAGATCTCCGGAAGAAGCCCGTCCTCCGTATTGGTGATGTCATACTTGATATGGTGAAGGATTTACATGTAATCTTTGGAAGGGTCCTGACGGACAATCTATTACGAATGACGTTGAGGGACGCACACCCATGTGGAAAAAGAAATCTATATTCTGGGAGCTACCCTATTGGAAAGACCAAGAGGTCCGCTCTATAATCGATGTGATGCATGTGATGAAGAATCTTTGCATGAACCTGCTAGGCTTCTTGGGCGTGTATGGGAAGACAAAAGATACACCAGAGGCACGGGAGGACCAGCAACATGTGCACAAAAAAGACGACATGCATCCAAAGCAGCATCAATGTCCTGCCAGCTACGCTCTTACCAAAGAAGAGAAGGAAATCTTCTTTGAATGACTGCTTAGTATGAAGGTCCAGTCAGGCTTCTCGTCCAATATAAAGGGAATAATAAATATCCCAGAGAAAAAGTTCCAGGAGAAGCAATTGTGCCCTCCGCTCAAGGTGTCTAGCGATATCGCTAATCATCCGGGGCTAGCATCCGGTACCACGCTTGGTGATTACGTGGGTGATGATGTACAGTTTGAAATTGCTGAGGTAGTAGTGCCCTTTAGATACAAGCACGGGAAGCCTCTCGTCAAACCTGATCAGCTCCCGCATCTACCAATGATGATGTGAAGATTGCATGACTGACACTTGGAAACCTGCAGTAAGGATGGGACCGACAGTATGTTGGTGGGAATTAAAGATGAGCACGACTTGATTGGAGTCGACCTGATGCCCGTTGAATTTGTGAAATTATTTCAGTTATTCAATCAACACACCATCGACAAAAAACTCATGACTTGGTACTGCCTGTAAGTATTATTTCTATAATTAAGTCTCTAGCTTAGCTCGTTCATTGCATGTATATATATTTATCCTCACTACATTATGCAGATTGAAGATCGTCAAATGCAAAAGAGGACAAATCTATGACATTGGGGTCATTAGCCCAAATACCATAAATGAATGGACGGTACAAAACAGAGCCAAAGATAGTGAGGAAAACTTGCTAAAAGCGTTCCTTCGACATCAAAACAAAAGGGAAGTACTCTTTCCTTACAACTTCAAGTGAGTGTTACTGTCTTGTGCATATTCGGTTTCACTTACTCGAGGTTAAGTACTCTAATTGATGAGTTATGCGTGCGTAGCTTCCACTTTATTCTGCTATCCATTAAGCTTGAAGGGGGAGTAGTAATTGTCTTAGACTCGAGATGTAAAGAGCCTAAGGATTATTCATACATGAGTGAAATGCTCCAGAAGTAAGTTCAATCATTATCGCACCATATCGGCAACTTTCGTTCATTTCCTGATATCAAGTAATCATTTTCTTTGCCCGGCAAGGTTTGGAAAAATTTCACCGGAATGGTTCCGGGTCTGAAGGAGTTGTGATTTACACACTCCAATGTAAGTAGTACCAGCTAGTTCCGCACATCTCTCATTGATTCTAGTTTCATCAATACCATTATCATGCTTGATTATCATTTTGACTGAACTCTATTCTCGTAAAGTGCTTGTTCTAGGCACCCGGGAATAATTTATGTGGATACTACGTTTACGAGTTCATTCGCCACTCAACCTTTGAGCGGGGCTTCTCTCTAACCAACAATTTCATGTACGTAAACAATATTCACAATTTTATTTTATTACCATCAATTGTGTTGAGTTTCATTCATATATATGTATTGACCCCTTTCTTTAAATTAGATCTGGCAGATGCGGGACGAACTCCTACCACATGATTGCATAAGAGCAATTCAAGAGGAATTGGCGAGATTCTTTCTTGACCACGCCATACATGAAAAGGGAGAATACCATATGGAACCTCAATGCGATTTTGATGCTAGATGATGTCAGGGATCGTAAGAGATGTTAGATTGTATATATGTAGTAGCGTCGGATAGATATACGAAAACTTGTTGTTCGACCAAGCACAGAGAAAGAGAGGTCACTTCTCTCTATATATATGTTCATGAAGATCTTGTGTAATGGTTCCTTCATTGCTATATGTAGTAGCTAGTGTCGAGTTGAGTGGAAAAAATTAAATAAAATGAAACCCTAAATGTAAAAGAATTGAAGGGTAAACAAAAAAATAAAAGGGAGAAACACAATACGAAAACCCCTCAACCCCTTATTTAAAAAAACAAAAAACCCAGCGCCTGGCAGCTGCTGACGCGTGGCTGCCTTTTAGTCCCGGTCGGTGTTACCAACTGGGACTAAAGGTCCTCCTGCCTGGGCACCCCATAGTGGCCACGTGGAGCTCCTTTAGTCCCAGTTCGTAAGCCAACCGGGACTAAAAGTAATGGGCATTAGTCCCAATTGTTTTGTCCCAGTTGCAGAACCGGGACTAAAGGCCCTCTAGAACCGGGACTGGTGCCCTATTTTCTACTAGTGTACCTTGCCTTTGAGGATGGCAAATGATGATTTTCTATAGTGTACTGAAGAAGTAGCAAGACTTACACTCACTACTGCAGGATGCTGCTAACACGACACTACGATCAGAGACCCTTTGACGAAACTGTGTGCGATGCATTAATCGCAAACGGTGATGTAAAAAACCGTCAAAAAAGATGCAAAACGTTTGCGATGAATGATACATCAAACACGATTCAGATTTTAGTTGTGTGTGCAATGCGGGTGTAGCATTGAAAGTATGTCTAGAGGGGGGTGATTAGACTACTTGACCAAATAAAAATCTAGCCTTTTCCCAATTTTAGTTCTTGGCAGATTTTAGCAACTTAGCACAAGTCAAGCAATCAACCTACACATGCAATTCTAAGAGTATAGCAGCGGAATGTAAAACAATTTCATATGAAGGTAAAGGGAGGAGTTTGAGGGAGAAAACGCAATGTTGACACGGAGATTTTTTAGCCGTGGTTCCGATAGGTGGTGCTATCGTACATCCACGTTGATGGAGACTTCAACCCATGAAGGGTAATGGTTGCGCGAGTCCACGGAGGGCTCCACCCACGAAGGGTCCATGAAGAAGCAACCTTGTCTATCCCACCATTGCCGTCGCCCACAAAGGACTTGCCTCACTAGGGTAGATCTTCATGAAGTAGGCGATCTCCTTGCCCTTACAAACTCCTTGGTTCAACTCCACAATCTTGACGGAGGCTCCCAAGTGATACCTAGCCAATCTAGGAGACACCACTCTCCAAGAAGTAACAAATGGTGTGTTGATGATGAACTCCTTGCTCTCGTGCTTCAAATGATAGTCTCCCCAACACTCAACTCTCTCTCACAGGATTTGGATTTGGTGGAAAGAAGATTTGAGTGGAAAGCAACTTGGGGAAGGCTAGAGATCAAGATTTATGTGGTAGCAATGGAATATCTTGACCTCAACACAAGTGTAGGTGGTTCTCTCTCGAAAAATGTATGTTGGATGTGTAGGCATGTTCTGATGGCTCTCTCCACGAATGAAGAGTGGGTGGAGGGGTATATATAGCCTCCACACAAAAGCTAACCGTTACACACAACTTACCAAACTCGGTGGGACCGAATCCTGAAACTCGGTCGAACCGATTTAGTAAATAATGTGATCGTTAGGATTTTCGGTGGGACCGACATGTCATCTCAGTGGGACCGATATGGTTAGGGTTAGGGCATAACGTAATCTCGGTGAGACTAATTCCACAAACTCGGTGAGACCAATTTTGGTAATAGACACACAGAGGGTTGGTCAGGCAAACTCTGTGGGACCGATTCACTCATCTCGGTTGGACCGAAACGTTACGAAAGGGAAACAGTGAGTTTGCATTGCAATCTCGGTGGGACCGATCGCTCATCTCGGTTTGACCGAAACGTTACGAAGGGAAATAGAGAGATTGCAATCCCATCTCGGTGAGACCGAGATCCCTATTGGTGAGACCGAGATCCCTATCGGTGAGACCGAAAAGACTAGGGTTTGTGGCAATGGCTATGTCATCTGAACTTGATGGCGCCGGATAGATAGTTTCGGTGGGGCCGAGTTTGACTTTTGGTTTGGGACATATGTGGATGTGATAAAGTAGTTGAGGGCTTTGGAGCATATCACTAAGCATTTTGAGTAAGAAACTCATTAAGAAACGCCTCATCCCCTCTTGATAGTATTGGCTTTTCCTATAGACTCAATGTGATCTTGGATCACTAAAATGGAAAATGTAGAGTCTTGTGCTTTGAGCTTGAGCCAATCCTTTTGTCCTTAGCATTTTGAGGGATCCACTTTTCTCATCCATGCCATGCCAATAATTGAGCTTTCCTGAAATATTTATCTTGAAATAGCATTAGCTCAATGAGCTATATGTTGTTAGGAATTACCAAAACCACCCAAGGATAGTTGCACCTTCAGCGGGGCATACGGTTGAGCCATACGAACTATTTGCGATGACATAGAACAACAAAAATGGGCAACCATATCAAGGTGTGTGCGATATACGGCACACAGTTCGCTCTGATGAACCGTTTGCGATGATTCAGGTGAACACAAACGATTCGGCCTAACAAGATGTATGTGATACACGGCAATCAGGTCAGTAATCAGAATTGTGTGCAATCATTATAAACAACCCAGACGGTCTTTTTTTGTGAATTTGTGCTCGTCAGGGCACACAATTCAACAAACCAACCTGTGGGCGATAATATAGAAGATCTCTATCAAATACATATTACTAACCGTCTGCGTGAGATTGACAGGATAAACAGAGATAACAAATTAATATGAGCGAACGGAAACAGAGATATATACAGTCTGCTTAATCTAGTCCTTCTTCTTCTTCTTGTTGTTGTTGGATGGCCCCGCGACATCATCTTGGCAAGGACGCTTCTTGCCGCTGACCGTTGGCTTTTCATCGACGCCGTCGTCATCATCATCGTTGATGTCGTCATCGTCCTCCTCCTCGTTCGACCATTCCTCCTCATCATCATCGTCATCCTCTTCTTCATCCTCCAACGGTTCCTCGTCCGTCGGGTTATCTTCTGACGACTCTGGAGGCAGCATCCCTTCCATGAACCAGATATAATCGAGGTCTGGGCTCGACGTCGGACTCATGGAAGATGAGCGGGATGATTCCGATGTTGACCTATCATCGGGCGCCAGACTGCTGGCCGAACTGTCGTCCTTGCTGTCGCTCAACATGGCTGCAGAGTGTGTACTAGTGTCTAGCGCGACCTGCCAGGGACGATGAAGATGGTGGACACTTAAGCGGGGTCTGCAAAGAAGAGGAACTGCCAATTCAAGCAGGGGTTTCTTTTTG
>NC_041385.1:254657398-254711201 GCF_002162155.2 Triticum dicoccoides
GACGTATTATCTAACCGCTGATATAATCAACTGCAATTATTGCTACCCAGTCGCTCCAAATTCCCAGGGTTGCGCATGACTCCTATTGGCTATTTGGTTGGTTTCCTTTTCCAGGACTAAAACAAGGAACGACCTTTGGGATTATGCACCGGTACCGGTACGAATGGAGTAGGACAGTTGGCAAGCAATACATTGATCTCTTCTTGTTGATAAAGCCAGTAATAATCAAACTAGAAAGGAAAAGAAAAAGTCAAAGAAAAATATTTGCACGAATCTTCGCATAACACCAATGGCATAGGACCTAGATGTGCATTACTTAGAGCACATCTAGATGTGCTTTAGCAATACTGTCAAACAAAACCCCTAATCATCATTGCAAACAGCGCACAGAACATGGCTAATGCGACAACCACAACTACACATGCTAGTTCCTTCTTGTCTCTTGCTTTCATCTGTTGCCTATGATTGATTCTTTCTTGCTTCATCGTACTGATTGTATATTCCAGATCAACCAGTTTCTTCTTCAGCTTTGCGTTATCTTCTGCGAGCTTGGTGATAACACTCCAAGCCCTGCCATGCCATTCTTCATCCAGCCAGTTAACAAAGGCACAAGCCTCATATCCCTGCCAATGTTAAATAGTATTCAGGATGAGTGGTGGCATTAACTCAAGTAAAATGATGAACTTAGCACTAACCTCTAAGGGGCAACTGAGAAACCGCCTACCAATGTTGAATCCCTCCATGCGTACACGTCGAGCGGGAGTGTGCCCGTGCACACAACTCATCTTTTGGTACTTATCGGTGGCACAAAACTCGGAGTCGAACTCGTGTTGCAGGAGTCTAGAGTCATGCTCCGGATCCGGCGGCAGATTGCTTTCCTAGGGGGGGAGGGTTCATTCAGGACAGATTCAGCAAGGAGCTACTTTGGACATGCTAAAAAAGATCGGGATAGATTAGAACCTGACAGGACAATTCGGATCCGTAGTACACCTGCCTTCTGATGACCTTAGGCAAGTGCTCGGCGGAGACTGCCGTCGTGGCGGCGATACGAGCAGGAGCAGCCACACCGAAACCATCAGCACCACTCGTCCGCATTCCCCCAATGTCAACTCCATGCAAGGGAATTTGGAGGCTATGTAGGGATTTGGGGGAAATGGGGAAACTATGAGGATAAGCTAACGGTCGGGAACTACTTATCGCACTATATGTTGGAGTATACGGCACACTGTTTATACATGTCATTTGTGTTAGGTATTACAATGTCACACACGATTTCTGCACCAAACCAGTGAGAAGACAACGTAGGTGAGACACAGTTGCCGTTACATAACCGTATGCAATGTACTACCCTGTACGTACAATTGAGTTACAGTGATACCGTGTAAACAGGCGCTCTGCGGATATACATCAAAAAAATAGTCGGTATGCATATAGAGATGGCGGTGGAGGCCTACGCAGCGGCTACCAGAGAAGAGGTTAATCCTCGGTCGGTGGGCGGTGGCGGCGTCATAGGAGGTCAATCCTCGGTCTGCGGCGGAAGATAGGAGGAGCCAACCATCGAGGGCGGCAGCGGCGTGATTCGACCACATCCATCACGGTCGATGGCGGCATAGTGGACGTCGAACTTCAGGCGGCAGCCGCACTAACCTTTGCTCCTCGACCCTGCTGTCTCGGCGTGCCGCCGCATCGCGCTTCTCTGTCTGCTGGGTGGATGTCGCTGCGCGGCTAATTAATTAAGGTATTCTTTTCGTGAGTGGCTTAATTAAGGTATTCAATTCCTAAGGGTAGTGTTGTACTAGTACTCTGCGTGTAATTTGACTGGCCATTAATTTTTGTCATTGCACGTCTAGATAACAATATGGAGCGCCCTCAGTAATTATGACAATAAAGCCTTGTGATTTATGCACACGTCATTGGGTAGCAGTTAATCCGTGTATTAATATTGTTGTTTTGTTTTTAATTACCATCCGTGTGGTGCAGATGGAATGATCTCAATGAAGAATCGAAAAACCGCAGATTTTATCAGTGGCATGACAGAGCTCATGAATTTGGCTGAAAGTACAAAGAGGAGAACTAGTGATGCGGATTACATCATGTGTCCATGTACTGATTGTGCCAATAGAGAGTCACATGAAGTTGTAGCTGTCCAGTGGCACTTAGTCTCTCGGGGATTCATGGATGGATATACATGTTGGGCGAGACACGGTGAAGAAGAGGTCATGGATCAAGATACCCAGGGCTGCGAGATGACAAACCTTGATCAGTGTCACATGAATGTTGAATCTAACATTGGGGCAGAGGCGTCAAGCTACCAATGGAACACCAGAAAGCCGAAACGCCCACTGGGAAACCAAGACGTCAATGAAGATGACGATGATCTTGATATGCCAGATTTTGCTGCTATGATTGCAGATTTTGAGGGCCCAAAAAAGGATATGATTGGGTACAAGGATCTGCCAACCATTGATGCGGACTCCAAGAAAGAATTGTATCCAGGTTGCAAAAAGAAATATTGCAGGTTGAGTGCCACCCTGACGCCTCTCAGATATAAAGCAACAAACGATCTATCAAACAAGGGCTTCACAGAGATGTTAGGTATTTTCAAAGAAATTCTTTCAAAAGATAATGTGCTCCCTAGAAGCATGAATGAAGCTAAGAAAATTGTTTGCCCATTGAAACTTGAAGTACAGAAGATACACGCTTGTGTGAATGATTGTATATTGTACCGTGGTGAGTACAAAGATTTGTGTGCATGTCCCAAATGCAAGCATGGATGATACAAGTGCATGAGAGCAAAGGACAAGTACAAATTGGACGACGAGATCAAGACATGATCCCGTTCAAGGTTGTTTGGTACTTTCCTTTAATTCCAAGGTTGAGGCATTTGTTTGCAAACCCTAGAGAGGCAAAGAGGTTGCGGTGGCGTCATGATGAGCGAATTGCAGATAAGTATATGAGGCACCCGAAAGATGGAATTAATCGACAACAAGTTTGAAGACTTTGTCAAGGATCCTAGAAGTATAAGGCTCGGGGAGTGAACTGGCGGGATGAATCCTTTTGGCGATATGAGCACCAATCACAGCACATGGCCGGTGCTTCTGTGCATATATAACCTAGATCCTTGGTTGTGTATGAAGAAAAAATAAATTAAGATGTCAATGATTATCCAAGGCCTAAAGCAACTTGGCAATGACATCGAAATTTACTTTTAGCTACTGGTAGAAGAACTATTGATAGTGTGAATAGATGCACCTAATGTAAAACGTTATGATGCTTACAGAAAGGAGATTTTCGATCTACATGTCCTGCTGGTGCACACCATTCAAGATATGTCGGCATTAGGCAACACATCAGGGTAGAAAACAAAGGGAGATGTAGGGTGTGTCACATGCATGGATAGGACAGCTAGCAGAAGACTTCCCAACTCGCGCAAAACCTTGTATTTGCATCATCGTAGGTTCTTACGAAAAAATCACCCATACCGAAAGATGAAAGCTAAATTTGATGGTACGACAGAGGTAGGTGTGGGCCCAAGACCCTATGATGGGGAGGTGGTCCACAACATGGCTAAACAAATTAATGTTGTGCTTGGAAAGAATCACGCTTTGATGGTGAAACAAACACCCAAGGGTCAAGTGTTTAAGAAGAAATTGGTGTTCTGGAAATTACCTTACTGGGAGATTCTATGTGTATGTCACTGCATCAATGTCATGCACGTAGAGAAGAACGTATGTGAAAGCATCCTTGGTACTCTGCTCAAGAATAAAAGTAAAAGAGAGGATGGTGAGGGTTCACGGCTCGATATGCTTGCTGATAAATCAAAACGCAAGAGTGAAGCATAAGATGATGATAAATTCATCAAAACTCGCCATAGTTACAATTTAAGTACAAAAGAAGCAACACAGTTCTTCACCTATTAGTTGTCAGTTAAGACACCCTCTTCCTACTCCGCAAACATCAGAAGTCTCATGGAGGTGAGCTCAGGTAAAATGAAGTTGGGACACATGAAGTCACATGATTGCCACGTAATGTTGACACAAATCCTCCCGGTGGCCATCAGGAATCTGATGGACAAAGATATAAGGAACACACTCATTGAGCTCTGTGATTTCTTCAACCAACTATGGCAGAAAGTTGTAGATCCTGAAGAGCTGGATCATATGCAAGATGTGAAGGAAATATGCCCTAGAGGCAATAATAAAGTTATTATTTATTTCCTCATATCATGATAAATGTTTATTATTCATGCTAGAATTGTATTAACCGGAAACATGATACATGTGTGAATACATAGACAAACATATAGTCACTAGTATGCCTCTACTTGACTAGCTCATTAATCAAAGATGGTTATGTTTCCTAACCATTGACATGTGTTGTCATTTGATTAATGGGATCACATCATTAGGAGAATGAGGTGATTGACATGACCCATCCCGTTAGCTTAGCACTTGATCGTTTAGTTTTCTGCTATTGCTTCCTTCATGACTTATACATGGTCCTGTAACTATGAGAATTGTGTAACTCCCGTTTACCGGAGGAACACTTTGGGTACTACCAAACGTCACAACGTAACTGGGTGATTATAAAGGAGTACTACAGGTGTCTCCGAAGGTACATGTTGAGTTAGCATAATTCGAGATTAGGTTTTGTCACTCCGATTGTCGGAGAGGTATCTCTGGGCCCTCTCGGCAATGCTCATCACCTAAGCCTTGCAAGCATGTAACTAATGAGTTAGTTATAAGATGAATTATTACAGAACGAGTAAAGAGACTTGTCGATAACGAGATTGAACTAGGTATTGGATACCGACGATCGAATCTCGGACAAGTAACATACCGATGACAAAGGGAACAATGTATGTTGTCATGCGGTTTGACCGATAAAGATCTTCGTAGAATATGTAGGAACCAATATGGGCATCCAGGTCCCGCTATTGGTTATTGACCAGAGATGTGTCTCAGTCATGTCTACATCGTTCTCGAACTGTAGGGTCCGCACGCTTAAGGTTTCGATGACAGTTATATTATGAGTTTATGTATTTTGATGTACCGAAGGTTGTTCGGAGTCCCAGATATGATTGCGGACATGACGAGGAGTCTCGAAATGGTCGAGACATAAAGATTGATATATTGGACGGATATATTTGGACACCGGAAAGGTTCCGGAGAAGTTTGGAGCCCCGGGAGGTTACCGGAACCCCCCGGGAGGTATATGGGCCTAATTGGGCCCATGTAGGAAGAAGAGAGAAGGAGCAAGGGAGGGGGGCGCGCCCCCCCAAGCCCAATCCGAATTGGGGAGGGGGGCCGGCCCCCCCTTTCATTTCTCCTTCCCCCTCTTCCTATTACTACTACTAGTACTACTTCCTAATACTAGTACGCTTTCCTTCCCCCTCCAAATAAGATAAGGAAAAGAGAGGGAAACCTACTTGGAGTAGGTTTCCCCCTCCTCATGGCGCGCCCCCCCTAGGGCCGGCCACCTCCTCCCTCCCTCCTTTATATACGGGGGTAGGGGGGCACCCTAGAACACACAAGTTGATCATTGATCGTTCCTTAGCCGTGTGCGGTGCCCCCCTCCACGATATTACACCTCGGTCATATTGTAGTGGTGCTTAGGCGAAGCCCTGCAACAGGAGAACATCAAGATCGTCACCACGCCATCGTGCTGACGGAACTCCCCCTCGGCGCCTCTGCTGGATCGGAGATCGAGGGTGCGTCATCGAGCTGTACGCGTGTCAAGAACTCGGAGGTGCCGGAGTAACGGTACTTGGATCGGTTGAACCGGAGGACGTATGACTACTTCCTCTATGTTGCGTCAACGCTTCCGCTTCGGTCTACGAGGGTATGTAGACAACACTCTCCCCTCGTTGCTATATCATCACCATGATCTTGCATGTGCGTAAGAAAATTTTGAAATTCTACGTTCCCCAACAAGATGATATTGCAAGAATATTGTCCAACCTAGAGATGTTTTTCCCACCGTCATTCTTTGATGTCACGGTCCATCTCACTGTGCACCTTGTCTATGAGATAAAGTATTGTGGTCCTGTGTTTCTTCGCAACATGTATCCCTTCGAGCGATTCATGGGAATACTGAAGCGGTTTTGTCGGAACCGAAACCATCCAGAGGCAAGCATCCTACAAGGTTATACCATGGAGGAGGTGGTTTAGTTTTGCTCCGAATACATGAAACAATGACCTATAGGTTTGCCCCTCCCTCACCATGAGGGAAGGATGAAAGGTAAGTCGGTCCTTGTTGGCACGCAAATGGCTGCACCCGGAGAATTGGCAGAGAAAGCCCATTTGACGGTACTGCTTCACAACCCAGTTCTATGCACTTATGCCAAAGAAAACTTGGTGGAGATACGCCAAAGCTTCTTACAAATGGTGCCTTCATCAGATGTGGAGATGAAGGAGCACACTACGAAATACGCCGAATGGCTGAAGAAGCGTTTGGCACAAGGATCTATCGATGACATTGCTACATGGTTGGCACAAAAGCCATCACCTACGGTGTTGACGTACTAAGCATATGACATAAATGGATACATGTTCTACACTTAGGAACGTGATGAGAAGACCTCATATCAGAACAGCTCTGTTCGAATAGAATGCATGACTGTAGATGAAGCTGATAAAAGAGTATACTATGGAACCATCAAAGAGATTTGGGAGCTTAACTATGTGAAAGTTAAGGTGGCATTATTCAGGTGCGCATGGATCCCTCTTGGTCAAGTAAATGTTGATGATTATAGGAAGACCTGTGTTAACAGGACAACGATGGCATATCACGCGGAGCCGTTCATTCTTGCCAGCGATGATACCCAGATTTTCTTTGCGAAAGACACTTTGCGTAAGAACTGCCATGTAGTGATGCTTGGGAAGAGGAGGGTATTGGGTGTCGACGATGTTGCTGATGAGATGAGTACCATGAATTTGATGAGTTGCCAGCCAAGGGATCACGCACTCGTGTAACAGAGAAGCGTAAAATCATCAGAAAACCCAAGTTCATTCGAGGTCAACGTAATGATCCCAGTTCCCCCATGTACATGGGAATTAAGCCGTAAGACTAGTCTTTATGCCTACCTTACAACTTAATTCGTTCAATTTAGAACTGTTGGGTGTACTGAATTTGTGAGTTATGCCCGGTTTTCTATTGATGTAAGAACCGTTAATATGTTGACCTTGATATGCTGTCAGCTCAGGCAATGAATATGAACTGTTTTTGGTTATTATTATTATTATATCATAGAGGTAGCCCACTCAATTGATCACTATAGTATGTGTGAACAAAAATATGCAATCTGGTTTGCGAATAGCACACGGTTTGTTGATGAAAGTCTGGTGCCGACCAAACCCCGCCCACGATCTGAGTCGTGCTTTCTGATTGTCCACAACCCAAACCCCACGGATTGTACGTGTGCACCTTTGGATGCTCCCAGATTGAATGGCAATCCTCATCCCTTTCGACAGCACACGCAGTTCCGGTTGTAATTTTATTTTTATGCACAAAAACTTTAAACTCAAAAATGTCTTAAATATAGCTAACGATACCTGAAATGCGCCAGAAAATAAAACCCGTGGTATAATGGTGATTGCGTACCATGGAAATTTTTATGAGGCCAAACGATGAAGTCACCGGCCACAGGGGTTTGAATTGACACGTCTCCTTTTGGAACCATGATCCTTCATGTGAGATGCTCCGGTTTGGAAGGAGCGATCATCAAATCTTGTGCCAAACTTCATCAATTTTTTCCACTGGGTCGTGAGAGCACGCCACGGGCACACATCGATTTTGATGATGTCTAGACTCCATCTGAATTTCCTGTAATTAAAATACCAACTAGGCCTACGCCAGTGGCCGCATTTCACGGCCGAAATGTTTGAAACTTCTCCCCGCTTCTCGAACAAATGGATGAAAACTCGCAAAGCGACGCACAGATGATATATACACCTTCTTTGCTAGGCTGATCGTAATGGGATATCATAGCTAGTATCATGCATGCCAATTAGGCAATTTTGATGGGCTGTCATAGAATTAAATGAAGAAAGAGAGGGTTAACTATCATATCATGAAACCATATTATAATAAATGTTATACTACTATGTGTCATGCATGACAATAAATAAAGTACTACATGATACTACTCTATGATACTATGCATTAGTGAGGTAGCTAGTATATCATAGACTAGCTAGTATCATATATATGCATGATACTAGTATATGATCAATACTACCTCCGTAATGCGCTCATAGTATCATAAGTTAGTATCTTGGATTGCCTTATTGATTGCCATGCATGACACAAAGTAGTACAACATTTAATACGATACGGTATCATGATATGATACCACACCCTCTCTTTCCTCATTTAACTGTGTGCCACATCATCCAAAAAGTCTAGTTGGCATGCATGATACCGCTTGATACTTCCATTACGACCAGCCTTAGGGTGGCCATAGTGGGGGTATCATAGCCATATCATGCACTCGGGAATAGAAAATATGATGATGTGGCAAAGAAGCAGTCACATAGGTAGATACCATAACATATATAATATATGATATACTACTTTGTGTCATGCATGGCCATAAATACGGTCATCTATCATATATACTACTCTACGATACTATATATGCACTATAAGGTACATACGTAGTATCATACACTAGTATCATATGCATGATACTATAATATATGATACTCCCCACTATATAAGGCTGGCCATAGTGGTGGTATCATAGCCAACGATATCATGCACTCGGAAATAGCAAGTATGCTGATGTGGCAAAGAATTAAATATAGAGAGGGTTAGAGTAACATATAGGTAGATATTGTATCATGTTAAATGCGATGCTAATTTGTGTCATGCATGGCAATAAATATGATCTATGATACTATACTCTATGTATTATACTATGCGCTATAATTAAAGGTAGTATCATACACTAATATCATATATATATATATATACACACACACACACACACACATTACATGTATATGCATGATACTAGTATATGACACTCTCCACTATGAGTAGCCTAAGTATAGCCTAACTAAAACACCAACATGTAGTTGCAGTAGGGTTTTTTTGACTTTATATGGACTAAAATGCAAGGTAAGTGCAAAGAATGACTTAAACATAGCAAACGACCTGAAATGGGCCGGAAAATCAAACCAAGGGTATATCCACGATTGTTTACCATGACTTTTTTCAAGGTGGAATGATGTAGCTAGTAACTAGAGATTTGTAGTCCGAAGTGTCGCGCCTCCTTTTGGAAACTATGATCCTTCTTGTGAGATGCTCCGGTATGGAAGGTGAGAGCACCAAAACTTGTGCCAAACTTTACCAAAAAATTTCCATGCGATCGTGAGAGCACGCCACAGTGACACAATGATTTTCGTTATTTTCCAGACTCTATATGCATTTTCTGAAATTAAAATACCAACAAGGCCTACGCCTCTGGCCGCACCCTGCGGCCGAACTATTTGAAGTTTTTTCCCGCTTCTCGCACAATGAATGAAAACTCGCAAAGCGACACACAAATGATCTTGCTAACACGCACGTGTAGTTGAGACTATATATATATACATACATAAAAATGAGATCTTTGTTTGCATATTCAAAGTTTGAGATTGCTAGCGAGGCCTGCCGCCTGGTAAAATGTACCAGAAAATCGAACCATAGGGTAAAATCATGATTTCTTACCGTGGAAAAAATTGGAGGCGAAACGATGAACTCATGTTTTCATTCAAACAAAAATATTATGTTAGTTAATGTAAATGTTTTCAAATAGCACACAGCTCACTCACGAAAGCTGTGTGTCCACTAAACCGTGGTCGATGCACCCCCCCCCCTCTGCCACGCGCGCGACCTGAGTCATGTGTTCTCATTGGCCAGAACCCAAACCCCATGGGTCGTACGTCTGCACCGTTGGATTCTCCTTGATCGAACGGCGATCCTCATCCCTTTAGACAGCACATGAAGTTCCGGTTGTGATTTTATTTATATCCACAAATTGCATGTTGAATTCAAAAAATGTCTTAAATATAGCAAACGATACTTGAAATGGTATAGTGGTGAATGCGTACCGTGGAAATTTTAATGAGGCCAAACGATGAAGTCACCGACCACTAGAGTTTGAATTGACACGTCTCCTTTTGGAAACCATGGTCCTTCATGTGAGATGCTCCGGTTTGGAAGGAGCGATCATCAAAACCTATGCCAAACTTTACCAAAACATTTCCCCGGGGTCGTGAGAGCACGCCATGGGCGCACACCAATTTTGATGAAGTCTGGACTCCATCTAAATTCCCAGTAATTAAAATACCAACTGGGCCTATGCCGGTGGCCGCACCTCGTGGCCGAAATGTTTGAAACTTCTCCCTATTTCTCAGACAATGGATGAAAAATCGCAAAGCGACACATAAATGATTTGTACACCTTCTTTGCTAACTAACACCCAGATGTAGTTGTAGAACAACTTTGAATTTAATTATATGCACTAAATGCAAGGTAAGTGCAAAAAAAATGACTTGAATATATCAAGGAGACCTGAAATGGGCCAGAAAAATATACCTAGGGTATATACGTGATTGTTTACCGTGAAAATAATTCAAAGAGGAATGATGTAGTCATTGACAATTGGAGTCCGAAGTGCCGCGTCTCCTTTTGGAAACTATGATCCTTCTTGTGAGATGCTCCGATTTGAAAGGTGTGAGCATCAAAACTCGTGCCATCTTTACCAAAAAAATCTGTGTGATCCTGAGAACACGGCATGGTGACACACCGATTTTCTTTATTTCCGGATTATATGCATTTTCTGTAATTAGAATACCAACAAGGCATATGCCTCTGGACGCATCCTATGGCCGAATTGTTTGAATTTTTTCCCGTTTCTCAAACAATGAATGAAAACTCCCAAAGCGACACACAAATGATCTTGCTAGCTAGCTAGCACCCACGTGTAGTTGCGACTATAGCAAACGACTCAAATATGGCAAACGATACCTCAAATGCACGAGAAAATCGAACCATAGGGTACAATGCTGATTTCTTACCGTGGAAAACAATTTGGAGGCGAAACGATGAACTCTTGTTTTCATTCAGACAAAAATATGCTGTTAGTTCATGTAAATGTTTTAAAATAGCACACGGTTCACTCACGAAAGTTGTATGCCTACCAAACCGTGGCCGATGCCCCCCTTTGCTGCGCGCGGTCTGAGTCGTGCGTTCTGATTGGCCAGAACCCAAACCCCACGGATCGTACGTCTGCACCGTTGGATGCTCCCAGACCAAACGGCAATCCTCATCCCTTTCCATAGGAAATGCAGTCCGGCTAGGAATTGATTTATATGCCAAAATGCATAGTAAATGGCAAAAAATGTCTTACATATAACACACAAGACCTGAAATGTGCCAGCAAATCAAACCCATGGTATAATGGTGATTGCTTAACATGGGAAAAATTTAGAGGCGAAACGATGAACTTACGTCTTCGTTTGAAAATTAGTACGTCCTCATTGTGCACGCGAGCGCTTAGAGGCAACCATTTGCATAGGCCTTTCCACGCGGCGACCGGGGATATTTTTCACCCTTTTCACCTAGGCCGCCAACACCCCCCACCGCCCGCCCACGTTTCACTCAACTAGTCCACCCAATGTCCATCGCCAGCTCCCCCCTCCCTCAGATCCACAGCAGAACCCTCTCCGGTGCCGACATGCTCACCCCGGTCGTGTGCCCGCTCTTCGGTGATACGTCTCCAACGTATCTATAATTTTTGATTGTTCCATGCTATTACCCGTTTTGGATGTTTATGGGCTTTATTATACACATTTATATTATTTCTGGGACTAACCTATTAACCAGAGGCCCAGCCCAAATTATTGTTTTCTTGCCTATTTTAGTGTTTCGAAGAACAGGAATATCAAACAGAGTCCAAACGGAATGAAACCTTCGGGAGAGTTATTTTTCGAACGGAAGAAGTCCAGGAGACTTGGAGTGGACGTCGGGGAAGCTTCGAGGTGGCCACGAGGGTCAGGGGCATGCCCTACTCCCCTGGGCGTGCCCCCCACCCTTGTGGGCCCCTCGTGGCTCCCCAGATCGACTTCTTTCACCTATATATGTCCATATACCCTAAAACCTCTCGGAAGCACAATATATCGGGAGTTCCGCTGCCGCAAGCCTTTGTAGCCACCAAAAACCTCTCGGGAGCCCGTTCTGGCACCCTGCCGGAGGGGGATCCATCACTGGTGGCCATCTTCATCATCTCGGCGCTCTCCATGACGACGAGGGAGTAGTTCACCCTCGGGACTGAGGGTATGTACTAGTAGCTATGTGTTTGATCTCTCTCTCTCTCTCTCTCTCTCTCTCTCTCGTGTTCTTGAGGTGATACGATCTTGATGTATCGTGAGCTTTGCTATTATAGTTGGATCTTATGATGTTTCTCCCCCTCTACTCTCTTGTGATGCATTGAGTTTTCCCCTTGAAGTTGTCTTGTCGGATTGAGTCTTTAAGGATTTGAGAACACTTGATGTATGTCTTGCATGTGCTTATCTGTGGTGACAATGGGATATCACGTGATCTACTTGATGTATGTTTTGGTGATCAACTTGCGGGTTCAGTGACCTTGTGAACTTATGCATAGGGGTTGGCACACGTTTTTGTCTTGACTCTCCGGTAGAAACTTTGGGGCACTCTTTGAAGTACTTTGTGTTAGTTGAATAGATGAATCTGAGATTGTCTGATGCATCTCATATAATCATGCCCACGGATACTTGAGGTGACATTGGAGTATCTAGGTGACATTAGGGTTTTGGTTGATTTGTGTCTTAAGGTGTTATTCTAGTACGAACTCTATGATAGATCGAACGGAAAGAATAGCTTCGTGTTATTTTACTACGGACTCATGAATAGATCGATCAGAAAGGATAACTTTGAGGTGGGTTCATACCCTACCATAATCTCTTCATTTGTTCTCCGCTATTAGTGACTTTGGAATAACTCTTTGTTGCATGTTGAGGGATAGTTATATGATCCAATTATGTTATTATTGTTGAGAGAACTTGCACTAGTGAAAGTATAAATCCTAGGCCTTGTTTCCTAGCATTGCAATACCGCTTACGCTCACTTTTACCACTTGTTACCTTGCTGTTTTTATATTTCCAGATTACAAATACCTATATCTACCATCCATATTGCACTTGTATCACCATCTCTTCGCTGATCTAGTGCACCTATACAATTCACCATTGTATTGGGTGTGTTGGGGACACAAGAGACTCTTTGTTATTTGGTTGCAGGGTTGTTTGAGAGAGGCCATCTTCATCCTACGCCTCCCATGGATTGATAAACCTTAGGTCATCCACTTGAGGGAAATTTTCTACTGTCCTACAAACCTCTGCACTTGGAGGCCCAACAATGTCTACAAGAAGAAGGTTGTGTAGTAGACATCAAGCTCTTTTCTAGCGCAGTTGCCGAGGAGGTGAGTGCTTGAAGGTGTATCTTTAGATCTTGCAATCGAATCTTTTAGTTTCTTGTTTTATCACTAGTTTAGTTTATAAAAGAAAACTACAAAAAAATGGAATTGAGTTTGTCTCATATGCTTCATCTTTTTAATATCTTTCATGAGAACGATGGAAAGGAAAATTGTGCTCAATTGCTAGAAGAAGAATGCATTAAAATGTTTGGTACTAGATCTTTGTATGATGAGCATGATTGCAATGTTGTTAGTATGAATTCCTTGAATATCCATTATGCTAATGATATGCAAAGCCACAAGCTTGGGGAAGCTATGTTTGATGAAGATGATATTTTTTGTCCCCCAAGTTTTGATGAGAAAATTTATTATGATGAAAGCATGCCTCCAATTTATGATGATTATTGTGATGATATGTATGCCATAAAGAATAAACTTGCTTATGTGGAGAGTAGTAAAATTTCTATGCAAGTAAATCATGAAAAGAATGCTTTATGTGCTGGTTATATTGTTGAATTCATTCATGATGCTACTGAAAATTATTATGAGGGAGGAATATATGCTTGTAGGAGTTGCAATAATATCAAGTTTCCTCTCTATGTGCTTAAAGTTTTGAAGTTATGCTTGTTTTGCCTTCCTATGCTAGTTGTTTATTGTTCCCATAAGTTGTTTGCTCACAAAATCCCTATGCATAGGAAGTGGATTAGACTTAAATATGCTAGTAATATTCTTCATGATGCTCTCTTTATGTTTCAATTCTTATCTTTTATGCGAGCATCATTGAAATCATCATGCCTAGCTAAAAGGCATTAAAAAAAGCACTTGTTGGGAGACAACCCAAAATTTACCTTTACTGTTTTTGTGTGTCCACATGATTATGATACTGTAGTAATCATGTTTTATAGCTTTTGTTTCAATAAAGTGCCAAGTAAGACCTTTAGGATAGCTTACGGTGATAATTGTGTTGATCCTGCTGAAAATCAGAAACTTTTGCATCCCGTAAATTAGTTTTTATAATTCTCAGAAACGTGATTTTGATCTGATTCTTTTTTCTCTGGATTGGTACACAAATTTCTCAGACTTTCCTAATTTTGTAGGATTTTTAGAGTTCCATAAGTATACGTTTGATACAGATTACTACAGACTATTCTGTTTTTGACAGATTCTGTTTTCTATGTGTTGTTTGCTTATTTTGATGAATCTATGAGTAGTATTGGAGGGTATGAACCATAGAAAAGTTGGAATACAGTAGATATTACACCAATATGAATTTAGAATGAGTTCATAACAGTACCTAAGTGGTGATTATTTTCTTATACTAACGGAGCTTATGAGTTTTCTGTTGAGTTTTGTGTTGTGAAGTTTTCAAGTTTTGGGTAAAGATTCGATGTACTATGGAATAAGGAGTGACAAGATCCTAAGCTTGGGGATGCCCAAGGCACCCCAGGCAATATTCAAGGACAACCAAGAGCCTAAGATTGGGGATGCCCCGGATGGCATCCCCTCCTTCGTCTTCGTTCATCGGTAACTTAACTTGGAGCTATATTTTTATTCACCACATGATATGTGTTTTGCTTGGAGCGTCATTTCATTTTGTTTTGTTTTGCTTGATGTTTGAATAAAATACCGAGATCTGAAATTCTTAAATGAGAGAGAGTCTTCACATAGCTGCATAATTATTTAACTACTCATTGATCTTCACTTATATCTTTTGGAGTAGTTTGTCATTTGCTCTAGTGCTTCACTTATATCTTTTAGAGCACGGAGGTGGTTTAATTTTGTAGAAATTATTGATCTCTCATGCTTCACTTATATTATTTTGAGATTCTTTTAGAACAGCATGGTATTTTCTATGGTTATAAAATTGGTCCTAGAATGATGGGCATTCAAGTTGGGTATAATAAAAACTATCATAGAAAATGCATTGAACACTATGATCAATTTGATACTTGATAATTTTATTTGAGATATAAAGGTGGTAATGTTAGAGTCATGTTAGTTGGGTAATTGTGAATTTAAGGAATACTTGTGTTGAAGTTGGCAAGTCACGTAGCATGCACGTATGGTAAAAGTTGTGTGACAAATTTGTTGCATGGGGTGCTCTTTTGATTGCCTTCCTTATGTGTGGAGGTCGGGGGCGCGCGATGGTTAACTCCTACCAACCTCCCCCCTAGGAGCATGCGTAGTAGTACTTTGCTTCGAGGGCTAATAAAACGTTTGCAATAAGTATATGAGTTCTTTATGACTAATGTGAGTCCGTGAGTTATACGCACTCTTACCCTTCCATCATTGCTAGCCTCTTCGGTACCGTGTATTGCCCTTTCTCACCTTGAGAGTTGGTGCAAACTTCGCCGGTGCATCCAAACCCCGTGATACGATATGCTCTATCACACATAAACCTCCTTATATCTTCCTCAAAACAGCCACCATACCTACCTATTATGGCATTTCCATAGCCATTTCGGGATATATTGCCATGCAACTTTCCACCGTTCCGTTCATCATGACATGTTTCATCATTGTCATATTGCTTTTGCATGATCATGTAGTTGACATCGTATTTGTGGCAAAGCCACCTTCATAATTTTTCATACATGTCGCTCTTGATTCATTTCATATCCCAGTACACCGTCGGAGGCATTCATATAGAGTCATATCTTGTTCTAGTATCGAGTTGTAATTCTTGAATTGTAAATAAATAGAAGTGTGATGATCATCATTATTAGAGCATTGTCCCTTATAAAAAAAGGCCAAATAAAAAAAGGCCAATAAAAAATAGAAAGGCCAAATAAAAAAGGCCCAAAAAATAAAATAAAAAAGGGGGACAATGTTACTATCTTTTTCCACACTTGTGCTTCAAAGTAGCAGCATGTTCTTCATATAGAGAGTCTCCTATGTTGTCACTTTCATATACCAGTGGGAATTTTTCATTATAGAACTTGGCTTGTATATTCCAACAATGGGCTTCCTCGAAATGTCGTAGGTCTTCATGAGCAAGCAAGTTGGATGCACACCCACTTAGTTTATTTTGTTGAGCTTTCATACATTTATAGCTCTAGTGCATCCGTTGCATGGCAATCCCTACTCCTCATGTTGACATCAATTGATGGGCATCTCCATAGCCCATTGATTAGCCTCGTCAATGTGAGACCTTCTCCTTTTTTGTCTTCTCCACACCACCTCCATCATCATATTCTATTCCACCCATAGTGCTATATCCATGGCTCACGCTCATGTATTGCGTGAGAGTTGAAAAAGCTGAAGCGCGTTAAAAAGTATGAACCAATTGCTTGGCTGAAACCGGGGCTGTGCATGATGGGAGTATTTTGTGTGATGAAAATGAAGCATAGCCTAACTATATGATTTTGTAGGGATGAACTTTATTTAGCCATGTTATTTTGAGAAGACATGATTGCTTTGTTAGTATGCTTGAAGTATTATTATCCCTTATGTCAATATGAACTTTTATTTTGAATCATTTGGATCTGAACATTCATGCCACAATAAAGAAAATTACATTGAGAATTATGCTAGGTAGCATTCCACATGAAAAATTCTGTTTTTATCATTTACCTACTCGAGGACGAGCAGGAATTAAGGTTGGGGATGCTTGATACGTCTCCAACGTATCTATAATTTTTGATTGTTCCATGCTATTATATTACCTGTTTTGGATGTTTATGGGCTTTATTATTTTTGGGACTAACCTATTAACCGGAGGCCCAACCCAAATTGCGGTTTTCTTGCCTATTTCAGTGGAATAACAAACAGACTCCAAATGGAATGAAACCTTCGGGAGAGTTATTTTTGGAACGGAAGTAGTCCAGGAGACTTGGAGTGGACGTCAGGGAAGCTTTGAGGTGGCCACGAGGGTCAGGGGCGCGCCCTACCCCCTGGGCGCGCCCCCACCCTCATGGGCCCCTCGTGGCTCCCCTGACCGACTTCTTTCGCCTATATATGTCCATATACCCTAAAACCTCTCGGAAGCACAATAGATCAGGAGTTCTGCTGCCGCAAGCCTCTGTAGCCACCAAAAACCTCTCGGGAGCCCGTTCCGGCACCCTGCCGGAGGGGGATCCATCACAGGTGGCCATCTTCATCATCCCGGCGCTCTCCATGACAAGGAGGGAGTAGTTCACCCTCGGGACTGAGGGTATGTACTAGAGGTTATGTGTTTGATCTCTCTCTCTCTCTCATGTTCTTGAGGTGATACGATCTTGATGTATCGCGAGCTTTGCTATTATAGTTGGATCTTATGATGTTTCTCCCCCTCTACTCTCTTGTGATGAATTGAGTTTTCCCCTTGAAGTTGTCTTGTCGGATTGAGTCTTGAAGGATTTGAGAACACTTGATGTATGTCTTGCATGTGCTTATCTGTGGTGACAATGGGATATCACGTGATCTACTTGATGTATGTTTTGGTGATCAACTTGCGGGTTCAGTGACCTTGTGAACTTATGCGTAGGGGTTGGCACACGTTTTCGTCTTGACTCTCCGGTAGAAACTTTGAGGCACTCTTTGAAGTAATTTGTGTTGGTTGAATAGATGAATCTGAGATTGTGTGATGCATATCGTATAATCATGCCCACGGATACTTGAGGTGACATTGGAGTATCTAGGTGACATTAGGGTTTTGGTTGATTTGTGTCTTAAGGTGTTATTCTAGTACGAACTCTATGATAGATCGAATGGAAAGAATAGCTTCATTTTATTTTACTACGGACTCTTGAATTGATCGATCAGAAAGGATAACTTTGAGGTGGTTTCGTGCCCTACCATAATCTCTTCGTTTGTTCTCCGCTATTAGTGGCTTTGGAGTGACTCTTTGTTGCATGTTGAGGGATTGTTATATGATCTATCTATGTTATTATTGTTGAGAGAACTTGCACTAGTGAAAGTATAAACCCTAGGCCTTGTTTCCTATCATTGCAATACCGTTTACGCTCACTTTTATCATTAGTTACCTTGTTGTTTTTATATTTTCAGATTACAAAAACCTTTATCTACCATCCATATTGCACTTGTATCACCATCTCTTCGCCGAACTAGTGCACCTACACAATTTACCATTGTATTGGGTGTGTTGGGGACACAAGAGACTCTTTGTTATTTGGTTGCAGGGTTTCCTGAGTGAGACCATCTTCATCCTATGCCTCCCACGGATTGATAAACCTTAGGTCATCCACTTGAGGGAAATTTGCTACTGTCCTACAAACATGTGCACTTGCAGGCCCAACAACGTCTACAAGAAGAAGGTTGTGTAGTAGACCTCAGTGACCAAATAGAATCATCCTATATCAATCTTTACTTCCGGAGCTCCTCGTCATGTCCGTGATCTCATACGGGACACCAAACAACATTTGGTCACCAAATCACATAACTCATATAATACTATATCGTCAACGAACGTTAAGCTTGCGGACCTTATTTGTCCGAGAATGATGTAGACATGACCGAGACACCTCTCTAGTCAATAACCAACATCAGAACCTGGATTCCCATATTGGTTCCTACATATTCTATGAAGATCTTTATCAATCAAACCTTATGACAACATACGTAATTCCTTTTGTCTGTCGGTATGTTACTTACCCGAGATTCAATGTTAGTATCCTCATACCTAGTTCAATCTTGCTACCAGCAAGTCTCTTTACTCGTTCCGTAATATATCATCTCGTAACTAACTCCTTAGTCATTTTGCTTCCAAGCTTCTTGTGATATGTATTACCAAGAGGGCCCACAGATACCTCCCCAATACGCGGAGTGACAAATCCTAATCTCGGTCCATCCCAACTCAACAGACACCTTCGGAGATACCTGTAGAGCATCTTTATGATCACCCAGTTACGTTGTGACGTTTGATAGCACACAAGGTATTCCTTCGGTATCCAGGGGTTGCATGATCTCAAAGTCGAAGGAATATGTATTTGACATTAAGAAAGCAATAGCAATAAACTAAACAGTCATATGCTAAGGTAACGGATGGGTCTTGTCCATCACATCATTCTCCTAATGATGCGATCCCGTTATCAAGTGACAACACATGTCCATGGTTAGGAAACCTTAACCATCTTTGATCAACGAGCTAGTCTAGTAGAGGCTTACTAGGGGCACGGTATTTGTTTATGTATCCACACATGTATTTAAGTTTCCGATCAATACAATTCTAGCATGAATAATAAACCTTTATCATGAATAAGGAAATATAATAATAACAACTTTATTATTGCCTCTAGGGCATATTTCCATCATGGCAGTACCGTTTGGGCACGACTCGTGGGCACAACGGTTGGATTCGGGGGGCTATTTAAGGGGGCCTTCTTCCCCAATGGTCCTTATCCTCGGAGCTCGTGTTCTTCCCCCATTGTTGACCTTCTTTGAGCTTGTTGATACGTCTCCAACGTATCTATAATTTTTGATTGTTCCATGCTATTATATTATCATTCTTGGATGTTTTACAATCATTTTTTAGTCATTTCATATCACTTTTTGGTACTAACCTATTGACATAGTGCCCAGTGGCAGTTGCTGTCTTTTGCATGTTTTTTACATCACAAGAAATCAATAACAAATGGTGTACAAACGCAACGAAACTCCTGGAGGATTTTTTTTGGGCTAGAAGAAAGCCAGTGGGCCAAGGAAGCACCTGGGGGGCTACTCGAGGGGAGTAGCACCCACCAGGGCGCGCCCAGGTGGGTGCTGCCCACCTCGGGTGCCCCCCGAACCGCCTCTTTTATCTATAAATACCACAATATTTTGGAAACCCTAGGGGAGGCAACGAAATATTGATCCAGCTGCCGCAGAGTCTAGAACCACCAGATTCAATCTAGACACCGTCATGGAGGGGTTCACCACTTCCATTGGTGCCTCTCCTATGATGCATGAGTAGTTCTTTGTAGACCTACGGGTCCGTAGTTAATAGCTAGATGGCTTCCTCTCTCTCTCTTGATTATCAATACAATGGTCTCTTGGAGATCCATATGATGTAAGTCTCTTGGCGGTGTGTTTGTTGAGATCCAATGAACTTTGAGTTTATGATCAGATCTATGTTTTTATCCATGAAATTTATTTGAGTCGTCTTTGATCTCTTATATGCATGATTGCTTATAGCCTCGTATTTCTTCTTCGATATTTGGGTTTTGTTTGGCCAACTTGATCTATTTATCTTGCAATGGGAACAAGTGCTTTGTAGTGGGTTCGATCTTACAGTGCTTGATCCCAGTGACAGAAGGGGAACCGACACATATGTATCATTGCTACTAAGGATAACAAGATGAGATATATATCTCCGCAATAGATAAATGGATCTTGTCTACATCATGTTATTGTTCTTATTGCATTACTCCGTTTTCTCATGAACTTAATACACTAGATGCATGCTAGATAGCGGTCTATGTGTGGAGTAATAGTAGTAGATGCAATCAAGAGTTAGTCTACTAATCTTGGACGTGATGCCTATATAATGATCATTGCCTGGATATCGTCGTGATTATTTGAAGTTCCATCAATTGCCCAACAGTAATTATTTTCCCACCATTTGCTATTTTTCTCTAGAGAAGCCACTAGTGAAACCTACGGCCCCTGGGTCTCTTTTCATCATATTTGCTTTTGCGATCTATTTTCTCTTGAATTTATTTTCAGATCTATTAAACCAAAAATACAAAAATACCTTACTGCAATTTATTTGTTCCGCGATCTATTTATCCTATCTACCACTTTTACCTCACGTTATTTGCCTATCTTGAGGCGCCGTACCCGGAAGGGATTGACAACCCATTTAACACGCAGGGTTGCGGGTATTAGTTATTTGTGTGCAGGTGCTGTTTACGTGGTGTGAGGAGGTTCTCCTACTAGTACGATAACCTTGGTCTCATCACTGAGGGAAATACCTACCATCGCTATACTGCATCATCCCTTCCTCTTTGGGGAAATACCAACATAATTCTAGCAGACATCAAAAGGAATTTCTGGCGCCGTTGTCGGGGAGGATCTTCAACATCAACCAGGTTCCTAATCACAAATCTCATCTCCTCGCAATTTACATTATTTGCCATTTGCCTCTCGTTTTCCTCTCCCCCACTTCACAAAAATTTGCTATTTTATTCGCCCTCTTTTTGGTTCGCCATTTTCTCGTCAGATCTGTTTTCGAGTGCAATCTTGTTGCATAGTCATCATGACTCAAGAGAACACCAAGTTGTGTGATTTCTCAAATACCAACAACAATGATTTTATTAGCACTCCGATTGCTCCTCCCGCCACTAGTGCGGAATCTTGTGACATTAATACTGCTTTGTTGAATCTTGTCATGAAAGATCAATTTGTCGGTACTCCTAATGAGGATGTCGCATCCCATCTTAACACATTCGTGGAATTATGCGATATGCAAAAGAAAAAAGATGTGGGCAATGATGTTGTGAAGTTGAAATTATTTCTATTTTCTTTGCGAGATCGCGCAAAAATTTGGTTTTCTTCTTTGCCTTGCAATAGTATTGATTCTTGGAACAAGTGCAAAGATGTTGTTATCACTAAGTATTCTTCGCCCGCAAAAATTATTTCCCTTAGAACACAAATCATGAATTTCAAGCAACTTGAACATGAGCATGTTGCACAATCTTGGGAAAGGATGAAATTTATGCTAAGGAATTGCCCAACTCATGGGTTAAATCTTTGGATGACCATACAAATTTTTTTATGCGGGATTGAATTTTGTTTCTCGTAATCTATAAAACTCCATTGTGGGGGGTACTTTTATGGAAATTACCTTGGGAGAAGCTACTAAATTGCTAGACAATATTATGGCAAATTACTCACAATAGCATACCGAAAGAGCTCCTACTAGTAAAAAAGTCAATTCGATAGAAGAAATAAATTCTTTGAGTGAAAAAGTTGATGCTCTTATGAAGTTGGTTGCTAATAAAAGTGCTCCTATTGGTTTTAATGATGTGCCTTTGTCCACTTTGATTGAGCAAAATAGTGATGCCATAGACGTGAATTTTGTCTCGCGAAATAATTTCAACAACAATGCTTATAGAGGTAATTTTAATCCTAGGCCTTTTCCTAGTAATTCCTCTAATAATTATGGTAATTATTATGGTAATCCCACCTACAATAATAATAGAAACACCTCTGATCTTGAGAACAATATTAAAGAATTTATCAACATGCAAAAGGCTTTCAACGCTTCGATAGAAGAAAAGTTGAATAAGATTGATGATTTGTCTAGAAGTGTTGATAGAATTTCTCATGATGTAGAAACTCTCAAGATGAATTTTTTTTGCCTAAAGTTGAAGAATCAATTAAAGCTCTTTATGTTTCTATGGATGAAAGTAAGAAAAGAACCGCTATGCCTAGAGCTAAAAGAGAATTTTTAGAAAAAAGCATTTTCTAGTGATTATTATCATAAAAGTGATGAAGATCTTAAAGTGATTGGTGTTTCTTCTATTGATTCTTTGTTTAGTAAATTTAAGATTGATGAAAAAGGGACTGGAGAAGTGTCAACTTTAGTTAGAAAGCGTCCCTATGATTCGGAGGTGAAAATCTTGTTGAAAAAATTGATTAAAGTGGGTTTGAAGAGGTCAAGACTTTAACTAGTGATGTGCCCACTATTTTGTATTACAAAGACTTTAATTATGATAGTTGCTCTTTGGTTGATTGTTGGGGAACGCGGTAATTTCAAAACAAAATCCTACGATCACGCAAGATCTATCTAGGAGATGCATAGCAACGAGAGGGGAGAGTGTGTCCACGTACCCTCGTAGACCGAAAGCGGAAGCGTTATGACAACGTGGTTGATGTAGTCGTACGTCTTCATGATCTGACCGATCCTAGCACCGAAGGTAAGGCACCTCCGCGATCTGCACACATTCATCTCGGTGACGTCCCACGAACTCTAGATCCAGCTGAGGTCGAGGGAGAGTTTCGTCAGCATGATGGCGTGGTGACGGTGATTATGAAGTTACCAGCGCAGGGCTTCGCCTAAGAACTACGACGATATGACCGAGGTGGAAATCTGTGGAGGGGGGCACCGCACACGGCTAAACAATCAACTTATGTGTACTAGGGTGCCCCCTACCCCTGTATATAAAGGAGCAAGGGGAGGGGCCCGGCGGCCTCATAGGGTGCGCCCCAAGGGGGGAATCCTACTCCTACTAGGAGTAGGTTCCCCCTTTCCTAGTCCAACTAGGAGGGGAAGGAAAGAGGAGGAGGGGAGAAGGAAAGAGGGGGTCGGCCCCAAGCCTTTTCGGTGTCTGAATATAACCTTCCAATATATCAATCTTTATGTCTCGACCATTTCGAGACTCCTCGTCATGTCCATGATCACATCCGGGACTCTGAACAATCTTTTGTACATCATATCACATAAACTCATAATACCAATCGTCATCGAACGTTAAGCGTGCGGACCCTACGGGTTCGAGAACTATGTAGACTTAACCGAGACACGTCTCTGGTCAATAACCAATAGCGGAACCTGGATGCTCATATTGGTTCCTACATATTCTACGAAGATCATTATCGGTCAAACCGCATAACAACATACATTGTTCCCTTTGTCATCGGTATGTTACTTGCCCGAGATTCGATCATTGGTATCTCAATACCTAGATCAATCTCGTTACCGGCAAGTCTCTTTTCTCGTTCCGTAATACTTCATCCCGCAACTAACTCATTAGTTACAAGGCTTGCAAGGCTTATAATGATGAGTATTACCAAGAGGGCCCAGAGATACCTCTCCGAAACACGGAGTGACAAATCCTAATCTCGATATATGCCAACCCAACAAACACCTTCGGAGACACCTGTAGAGCACCTTTATAATCACCCTTTTATGTTGTGACGTTTGGTAGCACACAAAGTGTTCCTCTGGTATTCGGGAGTTGCATAATCTCATAGTCGGAGGAACTTGTATAAGTCATGAAGAAAGCAGTAGCAATGAAACTGACACGATCATTATGTAAGCTAACGGATGGGGCATGTCCATCACATCATTCTCCTAATGATGTGATCCCGTTCATCAAATGACAACACATGTTTATGGTTAGGACACATAACCATCTTTGATTAACAAGCTAGTCAAGTAGAGGCATACTAGGGACTATAAGTTTTGTCTATGTATTCACACATGTACTAAGTTTCTGGTTAATACGATTCTAGCATGAATAATAAACATTTATCATGAATTAAGGAAATAAATAATAACTTTATTATTGCCTCTAGGGCATATTTCCTTCAGTCTCCCACTTGCACTAGAGTCAATAATCTAGTTCACATCACCATGTGATTTAACACTGATATTCACATCTGTATGTGACTAACACCCATAGTTCACATCATCATGTGACCAACACCCAAAGGGTTTACTAGAGTCAATAATCTAGTTCATATCGCTATGTGATTAACAGCCAAAGAGTACTAAGGTGTGATCATGTTTGCTTGTGAGAGAAGTTTAGTCAACGGGTCTGTCACATTCAGAGCCGTATGTATTTTGCAAATATTCTATGTCTACAATGCTCTGCACGGAGCTACTCTAGCTAATTGCTCCCACTTTCAGTATGTATCCAGATTGATACTTAGAGTCATCTGGATCGGTGTAAAAGCTTGCATCGATGTAACTCTTTACGACGAGCTCTTTTATCACCTCCATAATCGAGAAATATTTCCTTAGTCCTCACTAAGGATAATTTTGACCGCATGATATGAGTTTTGCTTGGAGCGTCTTGTATGATATGAGTCTTTGCTTGTTTTGCTTTGTGTTTTAAGTGTTGAATCCTTTCTGGAGACACCCATTTTAGAGAGCCAAAAATTATGCTATGCTTGCTCCTATGCTTCACTTAAATTTTTAGAGCCATGGATTTGCTCTAGTGCTTCACTTATATCTTTTTTAGCACGGTGTGCTTTGTTAATTTTGAAAAAAAATGCTCTCATGCTTCACTTAGATTTATTTGGGAGTTAGTAAATTTTTAAGAAATTCTCTCTTGCTTCACTTAGATTATTTTGAGAGAAAGAAAAAAATTATGCTCATGATCTTCACTTATATTTGTTTGAGCTTATCAAAAGCAACACATGAAAATAGTCCCAAAGTGATAGATATCCAAGGAGGATATAATAAAAACTTTCATGAAGATCATTGGACAAAATAAACTTGATTCTTAGTAATGGTTTTGAGATATGACGATATGATATGTGAGTCATGTTGATGAGTAATTGTGCTTTAGTAAGAATATTGATGTTAACGTTTGTTATTCCCTATGCAAGCACGAAATTCAATAGTTATGCAATGAAATTTATATCCTACTTATGGTGCATTATTTGGTGTTACTTATGCTTAATGCTTGGGTACGAGATTTTTTGCTTTTTGGTTGGTCGCTTCTCAATCTTTTTGCTAGCCTTCACTTTGCACTAAGTATGATCACTACTTGTGCATCCAAAACCCTTTAAACTTGTTTTACCTTATGAGTCCACTATACCTACCTATATGCGGGATTTCCATGTTGTTCTAAGCAAATTTGCACGTGCCATCTCTAATGTTCAAAATAAATTTCTCTTTTGTGTGCTCTACTACTCGCGAGGTGGTAAAGGGTAGCCAATATTTTCCATGCTAGATGTGTTATTCTCACGATGAGTGTTTATTCACTTGTCATTGCGCGAGAGTACAACAAAGGTACTAGGGATTCCCAGTCCCTAAATGAATAAATGAATTTACTTTATGTTGTCAAATAACAAATTCCTTGATAAGTGTTGGTATGGAGGGCACCCGTGGATACGGCTAGCCATGGAAAGTGAAAGTTATGGTGGAAAAAGGAATAAACTTTATTTTTTGTTTGGGAACCGCCTATGATGTATCTAGCATGGAAAGTGTTGGGGTGCTCCAAGTCATTTTCTTTGGTAGGAAAAGTATGCCTCTCAAAAATAACTGTATCTCTCAATTTAAGCTTTGAGCTCTGGCACCTCTACAAATCACTACTTCCCTTCACGAAGGGCCTTTCTTTTACTTATGCAATTTTTATTTTGAATTTGAGTCTCCATATTCTCTTACAAAGCACCAACTAAGGGGCACTATGATCGTATTTGAGCATTGGGTGTAGCTAACATTCGAGTGTGTTTCGTGAATGGATCAATGATTAAGCATGATCGGCTAGGGATAACTTGCTTTAGTGTTGATATTTTGAAACACATGGTTGCTTGTTGGTATGCTTGAGTATTAAAGTCTTCATGTCAAAACTAGACTATTGCTTTGAATCATATAAAAGTCCATATGTCCATGCTATAAAGAAAGGAATGTGATGAACATGTTAGGCAGCATTCCACATCAAAAATTCTATTTTTATCATTTACCTACTAGAGGACGAGCAGGAATTAAGCTTGGGGATGCTGATACGTCTCCAACGTATCTATAATTTTTGATTGTTCCATGCTGTTATATTATCATTCTTGGATGTTTTACAATCATTGTTTAGTCATTTTATATCATTTTTTGGTACTAACCTATTGACATAGTGCCCAGTGCCAGTTGCTGTTATCTGCATGTTTTTTACATTGCATGAAATCAATATCAAATGGAGTCCAAACGCAATGAAACTCCTGGAGGATCTTTTTTGGCTAGAAGAAAGCCAGTGGGCCAAGGAAGCACCTGGGGGCTGCTCGAGGGGAGCAGCACCCACCAGGGCACGCCAGGAGGCCCAGGCGCGCCTAGGTGGGAGCTACCCACCTCGGGTGCCCCCCAAACTGCCTCTTTGCTCTATAAATACCAAAATATTCCAGAAACCCTAGAGGATGCAGCGAAATATTGATCCAGCCGCCGCAGAGTCCAGAACCACCAAATCCAATCTAGACACTGTCATGGAGGGGTTCACCACTTCCATTGGTGCCTCTACTATGATGCGTGAGTAGTTCTTTGTAGACCTACGGGTCCGTAGTTAGTAGCTAGATGGCTTCCTCTCTCTCTCTTGATTATCAATACAATGGTCTCTTGGATATCCATATGATGTAAGTCTTTTGGCGGTGTGTTTGTTGGGATCCGATGAACTTTGAGTTTATGATCAAATCTATGTTTTTATCCATGAAAGTTATTTGAGTCTTCTTTGATCTCTTATATGCATGATTGCTATAGCCTCGTATTTCTTCTCTGATATTTGGATTTTGTTTGGCCAACTTGATCTATTTATCTTGCAATGGGAAGAGGTGCTTTGTAGTGGGTTCGATCTTACGGTGCTTGATCCCAATGATAGAAGGGGAACCGACACATATGTATTGTTGCTACTAAGGATAACAATATGCGATCTATATATGCGCAATAGATAAACGGATCTCGTCTACATCATGTCATCGTTCTTATTGCATTACTCCGTTTTCTCATGAACTTAATACACTAGATGCATGCTGGATAGCGGTCGATGTGTGGAGTAATAGTAGTAGATGCAGGTAGGAGTCGGTTTACTAATCTTGGACGTGATGCCTATATAATGATCATTGCCTGGATATCGTCATGATTATTTGAAGTTCTATCAATTGCCCAACAGTAATTGTTTTCCCACCATTTCTTATTTTTCTCGACAGAAGCCACAAGTGAAACCTATGGCCCCTGGGTCTCTTTTCATCATATTTACCTTTGCGATCTATTTTCTCTTGCATTTACAGATCTATTAAACCAAAAAATACAAAAATACCTTGCTACAATTTATTTGTCCCGCGATCTATTTATCCTATCTACCACTTTTACCTCATGTTATTTGCCTATCTTGAGGCGCCGTAGCCGGAAGGGATCGACAACCCCTTTAACACGTCGGGTTGCGAGTATTTGTTATTTGTGTGCAGGTGTTGTTTACGTGGTGTGAGGAGGTTCTCCTACTGGTTCGATAACCTTGCTCTCATCACTGAGGGAAATACCTACCGTTGCTATACGGCATCATCCCTTCCTCTTTGGGGAAATACCAATGTAGTTCTAGCAGACATCACTTGCTATCTCTCAATCCCTCCAATGATTCTTGCTAGTTTTTGAGGGAAAATAGAGAGGAGATCTAGATCCACATTTCCACCAATCACTTTTTCCTCTATATGAGGGGAACCCCTTGGATCTAGATCTTGGAGTTCTTGGTGTTCTCCTAGTTCTTCCTCTCATATTCCTCCATAGCTTTTGTTGTTGTGGTGGGATTTTGGAGTGAGGGACTTGACCACTTCGTGTGTTCTTGCCATTGCATTAGTTGCATCGGTTTGAGTTCTCCACGGTGATACGTGGAAGTGACAGTTGAGAAGATTATTACTCTTGGGTGTTCAGGAACCCTAGAGCTTGTGCCTCTTTGGTGCTTGGGTGCCCTAGATGGTTTGTAGTGTCACGGAGCTCAATCATTGTGGTGGAAAGCTTCGGGACAAGCATCGGGTGTCGGTGTCAAAACCGGTGGATCTCGGGTAGGGGGTCCCGAACTGTGCGTCTAAGGCTAATGGTAATAGGAGGCAGGGGACACGATGTTTTACCCAGGTTCGAGCCCTCTCGATGGAGGTAATACCCTACTTCCTGCTTGATTGATCTTGATGATATGAGTATTACAAGAGTTGATCTACCACGAGATCGTAGAGGCTAAACCCTAGAAGCTAGCCTATGATTATGATTGTTCTTGTCCTATGGACTAAACCCTCTGGTTTATATAGACATCAGAGGGGGCTAGGGTTACACAGAGTCGGTTACAGAGAAGGAAATCTACATATCCGAATATCCAAGCTTGCCTTCCACGCAAAGGAGAGTCCCATCCGGACACGGGACGAAGTCTTCAATCTTATATCTTAATAGTCCAACAGTCCAGCCAAAGTATATAGTCTGGCTGTCCGAGGACCCCTTAATCCAGGACTCCCTCAGTAGCCCCTGAACCAGGCTTCAATGATGATGAGTCCGGCGCGCAGATTGTATTCGCAATTGCAAGGCGGGTTCCTTCTCCGAATACATCGTAAAAGATTTAGAACACAAGGATCGTGTCCGGCTCTACAAAACAAATTCCACATACCACCATAGAGAGTATAATATTTCACAAATCTAATCTGCTAACAGCCTTTTATAGTATGACATCATGCCATGGCCCGGATCATTATTCAAACCCTTTTCATAACCTGCTGACGCACATATCGTAAGGCGGTTTTATCTGCACGTCTTGTCGAAGCAGAGATCGTGTCCCCCCATTGCGGGATTCTCATTAATACGGGTGCGGGTAACCCAACCATGCCATCAATCATGGCGCTTGGGGGAATAAGCGTTTTTAGCGGGCAAGTGGGGAGGCGCAGGATCTTTGCTGCCTTTATAAGGGTATAAGAACCTTCCCTTTCACCCACACCCTTTTCTACTCATCCATTCCCTTCCGCTCGAGCCCTCATGCCCAAGCGCTCCTCTTCTCCAACCAAAAAGGCTTCCTGAAGATGTCCGAATCTGGAGCAGGAGGCAAGAGGATGGCCTCTACCGTCCGGGAGAAGGATATCAAAAAGCTTCGGGGGGGTATCTGGCCAAGAGAATTAGCCACCGTCTTCCGATGGCGGGACAGATCGTCCCCACCCCGGAACCCCATGAGAGGGTGGTATTTCTCCCTCATTTTGTCCGCGGGCTAGGGTTTCCCCTCCACCCATTTGTTCGCGGCATCATGTACTACTACGGGATTGATTTTCATGATCTATCCCCAAATTCCTTCCTCAACATCTCGACATTCATAGTCGTGTGTGAGGCCTTTATCCGCGTTCCGCCGCACTTCAGCTTATGGCTAAAGGTTTTTAATGTAAAGTCCAAGGTAGTGAGTGGCGAGCATGCCGAATGCGGAGGCGCCATGGTGAGCAAGATGCCCAATGTTACATGGCCGACAGGGACTTTCAGCGATTTCGTCAAGGAGTGGCAGCAGCAGTGGTTCTACATCACCGAGCCGCGTGGCAAGGAGTGGACCGTCATTCCGGAGTTCAGATCCGGTGCCCCCCTGCGACTTACGTCCTGGCACAAGAAGGGCCTGAACTGGGCTTCCTCTAACGAGCTATCAGAGCTCCAGACGCGCATTCAAGACATGGAAGACAAGAGCGTCAAGCTCGTCAATGTAGTCCAGGTGATGTTGGTTCGCAGGATTTTACCATGTCAACACCGAGCTTGCAATCTATGGGAGTTCGACCCGGCCAAGCACCAGACCCTGCTAGAGCTCTTTGGCTCTATGCACAAGGACATCTGGAAGGTGATTTTCAAGTCCGGCAAACCGTGGCCGGACTCCACAGAGGACCGTGGGTACCAACTGTCCCGCCCCGCAAGTTCGGTAAGCAACTAAATGTTTGACAACTCATGTGTTCTATCCGTACATCCTCAGGAAAATACTTAACGTGTTTCCTATCATTTTCCTAGGGCTAGGCGAAGAAGGCAGGGCGGATCTACTGTCCAGCCCCTCTGCCAGAAGAACCGGCCAGCCCACTTCTGATGAAGATGCTGGTCCCGGCGCCATATAAGGCGCCGAAGAAGAAGACCGAAACGGAGGCCAAGAAGACCAGGGGCGGCCTCCGTCGCTGTGGTGCCCCAAACACAAAATCCGAAGACCCCAATGCCCATTCTTCCTTCGAAGAGGATGGGGAGGAGGAGGGTGAATCCCCCGCAGGGGGAAAGAAGAAAAGCACGACCTCCAATTCCTTGGAGGCCGATTCGCCTAAAACTCCTCTTCAAGAGGAGTCCACCGGCGCCACCGATAGCGGCCCGGAGTGGGATCCCAGGGCCGAGCCCCTGGTGAACTCGTAAGTATAAAATCCGAGCACACTCATTCGTCCGGACTTGTCATGGCATCACATTCTAATATGAGCCGTGCTTTTCTTTGTCAGTCTGACGAAGCCCCGCTCTGAACAATCCTCGTCAAAAGATCTGCTGGGTTCGGACGCTATGGAGAGCGCGACACCCTCGAAGGCCTCCTCCTCCAAACGTAGGAATGAAACCGAGGTTTTGTCCCAGAAGGACCCAGGCCACGGAGGAGGGGAGAATGTCATAAAGGCGGCGCCAGGAGGTTATACTTCTGGTGCCGGACGCACGTGAGAGAAAGCTCCTGTGGGTGTCGACGGTGGGGGTCATCTTGAATCTGGACCCAAGCCGAACACGATTCTAGAGACCCATAAGGTCCCCAAGTCAGACAGACAGCCTCCACCAACTGGAGGAGGTATGCCTACTCCATCGGCCGCCTCTGTCCAGATGTGCCGGATACTTTATTGGCGGCGCTGAAGGGTGCCTCCATCGTTGATGAACACCGTGCCCTCATGGGTGCGGTGATTGAGAAGATTCAGTCCGCTGAGAGTGGACTGAATGAATCCTGTATCAGCCTCATAAGAGGCTTTGAGGTATGTTTTATGAGTTTTTGGGAGAGTGTCATGGTATAGATAGTAGCCCCTGATACACTGTTCGGTGAAAGGAAGAACCGGACAGAGGATCAAATTCATGTTCACAGGAGACTCACTTGATGACATTTATCACTCTTTTTAACCAGCGGGCATCTGTAGCGACTGCCGCATCTCAAGCTGCGGAAGTATCCGGACTGAGGCATAGTCTGGAGCGGGCCGAAGGAGAACTTGGCCAAGTGAAGAGACAGCTGGAGGATAATCAAGGTATGTAGAAACCTTGTTTATGTAGCAAAAATGAATAAGTGTTCATGATGGAAATATTTTTATAATGTGCTCTAGGAGCGACGGCCAAAATTGAGGCTCTCAGGAGGGCTGTGGCTGAAGCCGAGAAGAAGGCAGCCGCAGAGCAGGCTCTTCGTGAGAAACACAAGGCTAGAGTTATTGAGGCTGAGCGAGAGCTTCAAGAGGTCGTGCAAAAATGCGAGACCTTGGAGCAGAGTTTAGCAGGGAAAGAATCCGAACTCTCCCAGGCTCGCCAAGCCGCAAGTGATGCCCGGGGGGAAGCCCAAGGTGCCCTGAAGGAAATCCAGGAGGCGAGGAAGAGTGCGGATGGTAAGGCTTTTTCTGTACAAAGAGAGTATTGGAGATGAGAAAATCAAATTTGACAACTTGAGTTTTGATGTATACAGGGGTATTTGCGGAGCTGCCGCGCAGCATATCTGATGCCGCCCAATTCTACTGAGCCGAGGGGGGGAATACTGCGGAAAAGCTCTTCTGGATGCAGTATCTAGCACCTAATTATCTGGTGCCTTTCTCCGATCAACTGAAGCAGCTAGTCGAGCTGCATAAGGCGGCCGAGTTAGCCATGAAGGATTTAATTATCCGGCTGTGGCCTGCTGAGCCGATTCCAAGCAGCTACTTCAGACTCGTGAAGCGGCTTATAAGTGCCTGCCCTCGACTTGAAGTCATCAAGCGGTCGTTCTGCATAGAAGGTGCGCGAATGGCCTTCGCTCGTGCCAAGGTGCATTGGGGGAAGATGGATGCAGAAAAACTGATGACCATGGGACCGCCGGAGGGGAAGGAGCACCGCAAGCCTGAACTGTATTATGAAGGTGTCTTGAAAGGAGCCCGCCTTGCAGCGGAGCAATGCACCAAGGACATTATATTTCCATAAATACGGTCATGTTCGTCCTTTGTAATATTTGAACAAGGGCATTCTTATCATCTATTGCTTGTTGTTTGAAAGTTTTCCCTCCTGTGCGGCCATTTTATATATTAATCCTGAGATTCGGCCAGTCGTCGGCTTCCGCCCCCACGTACTAAGTACGGGGGTGTTCAGGATAAACCTGAGCACTCTATCCCAATTTTGGGTCCCTAAAGGAGGTGTTCAGCACAGCAAACCAGGAAATCAGACTATAAGGCTTTATTGCTCTCACTTAGCCATAGGAGTTGTTACGAGGAAGGTAGGTGTAGCCCCTGGTGTTCGGAAGACTACACTAGCGGCTCTATAAGCGCCTAATCGGAAAAGGCCGATCCGTCGCACGCTGCATTAGTTATAGCATTATGCGGAAGGAATCCTTCAAGATTTTAGAACCTCTCGAACAGCTGACCAGCTCTCGCTACATCATGACAGTCAGTTTTTGGCTTTCTCTACTGAGGTGCTCATCTGGAAGAACCGGGACACAATTGCAGTAGTTCTCCCAGTGCTACCTTAGCAGATGTAGCCGAACGTAAGGTACCAAAACATAGGAGCTGGGCAAAACCAACTATTGACCCAAGACATGATTCGGAGCTGATGCATATAATGCTATAAGTTCGGGGTGCCGGACTACCGTGAAGGTGTTCGGACTTTTTTGTTGTAGTATGGGCGTGACGAAGCCGCTGGCATATTAAGGCATATCGCGATAAGTAGCCGCCTTTTAACAAAAGAGTTTTAAATAATAAATAGTAATAGGTGAGCATCACATAAATCGACATGTTGTATTTGAGTAATACATCAATGCGTATGAGTACAGATGATGTGATAAAAAGAAACATGATTGCGGAACCTGCTGATACCCGGCGTGAGGAAGTTGTGTTAGGATCCGGGGTGTAATCGGATGATTATAGGGGAATATCTAGAGATTCCCTGACGCACTCGAACTATTCCCACGCCATCCATCATAGCCTACGTAAAGGTGAACCTATAAAGAAAATGTAAGAAATGGTGTTGCGCCACCTGGCGGTTGAGCCGCAGTATGTGGCTTGTATTATCCTTTTCCGGAGTGTTTTTAATTAATCTCTGGGCGGGCCGGGCTATCCTGCCGCGCAGTAGTTCGGACTCCTTTGATGGTGTCTGGGAGTTTGGTCTTCGACTCGAGGTTCGACTGTAAGGTGACGTCCGTTGTTCTTGCTGTTAAAGCGGTGGTAGACTCTTCGGCCGTGAGGGGGAGTTTGGACCTGCCATTAACCATGATGACGCCACGTGGACCGGGCATCTTTAATTTATGGTAGGCATAATGTGGCACTACGTTGAACCGAGCGAATGCAGTTAGTCCGAGCAGTGCCTGATGGTCACTACAAAAGGGGACGATGTCGAAGATTAAGTCTTCGGTACGGTGATTGTCCGAAGATCCGAAGACCACTTCCAGTGTGATTGAGCCCGTGCAACAGGCCTCTACACCTGGTATGATACCTTTAAAGGTGGTTTTTGTGGGCTTGATCCTTGAGGGGTTGATGCCCATTTTGTGCACTGTATCCTGGTAAAGCAGGTTCAGGCTGCCGCCTCCGTCCATGAGGACTCGTGTGAGATGGAATCCGTCGATGATGGGGTCGAGGACAAATGCAGCCGAACCGCTATGACGGATACTGGTAGGGTGGTCCCTGTGATCGAAAGTGATCGGGCAAGAGGACCATGGGTTGCACTTTGGGTCGATCGTATAGACCTCCCTGAGTGCATGTTTCCACTTGGGAATGTGGCTTGCACATATCATATTCACCGTTTTCACCTGGGGAGGGAATTTCATATGTCCTCCTGTATTCGGTGATTAGGGCTCTACGTCGTCGTCGTCACTTTGAGACCCCTTCCCCTTGTTTTCGGCGTCTGGCCTGCCGGCTTGTCTGAAGACCCAGCATTCTCTATTGGTGTGGTTGGCTGGTTTTCCTGGGGTGCCATGAATTTGGCATGGACGGTCGAGTATGCGGTCAAAACTGGACGGGACTCGACTGTTTCTTTTGAATGGATTTTTCCGCTGTCCGGATTTAAAGCCTCTGAATCCGGCATTGATTGCCATGTCTTCGGCATTATCACCGTTTTGCGGCGCTTGTGTTTGTTGCGCCGTGATTTGTCGTTGCTATCCTTGGCTTTCGATGTGCCGGGATTGCTTGCTGTATTGTTGCTACGAGCCAACCAGCTATCCTCGCCCGTGCAAAAGTGGGTCATGAGTGTTGTAAGGGCTGCCATGGACTTTGGCTTCTCCTGGCCGAGATGTCGGGCAAGCCATTCGTCACGGATGTTATGCTTAAAGGACGCTAGGGCTTCGGCATCCGGGCAGTCGACAATTTGGTTCTTTTTGGTTAGGAACCAGGTCCAAAATTTCCTGGCTGACTCTCCGGGCTGCTGGGTTATGTGACTTAGATCATCAGCATCCAGTGGTTGCATGTGAGTGCCCTGGAAGTTGTCAAGGAATGTGTCTGCCAGGTTCTCCCAACTCCCGATGGAGTTTGCCGGCAAGCTATTTAGCCAATGCCGAGCCGGTCCTTTTAGTTTTAGTGGGAGGTACTTGATGGCATATAGATCATCTCCGCGGGCCATGTGAATGTGGAGGAAAAAAATCTTCTATCCATACCGCGGGGTCTGTGGTACCATCGTATGATTCAATGTTCACGGGTTTAAACCCTTCCGGGAATTCATGATCCATTACTTCATCAGTGAAGCATAGGGGATGTGTGGCGCCTCTGTGTCGGGCTTCATTGTATTCGGCCTGGCCAGATTTGTTAGTGTATTCGACATGGCGATCCTTGTCACGCGTTGGGGCGAGTCCCCGTGATCCGTAGATCGATCTTGATTGTCCTGCTTTGTTTTCCAATACATCTCGCAGGTCCTTCATGTAGCCCTTGGCCTTAGTATTATCGTTTGATTGGCGGCGGGGTGCGGTCTGGACTTCGGGTTGGTACGCTGCTTTGTCTCGGCCACGGGGTGGCCGGTCAGCCGCGTTATGCGCTGGTAGCGTGGGCTTTAAAGTCTCCTCCTCGAGTTGAGGTAGCAGCCTGCGCTTTGGGTAGCTTTTGCTAGGGCGCTCGAGTCCATATTGCTCAGTAGCCAGGACCTCGGTCCATCTGTCAGTTAGTAGATCTTGATCAGCTTGAGGCTGTTGCTGCTTTTTCTTCAGGCTTTTTGCAGTGGCTATAAGCCGGCGTTTGAAGCGCTCTTGCTCGACGGGATCTTCAGGCACGATGAAATCTTTGTCGCCAAGGCTCATTTCGTCTTCGGAGAGAGGCATGTAGTTATCGTCCTCTGATTCTCCATCAGTTGCCTATTCTTTAGGGCTAGCTTGCCCATCCTCTTGCTCGGCCTGCTCGAAGGCTGGCTGGGCAGGATTGTCTTCGTCTTCGGCACCATTCAGATTGTTATCTCTTGTGCCGGTATCACTATTTTTGCTATGGCGGGGCTTGGAGCGGCGCCGATGACGCCGGTGTCTAGATTGCTTCTCCGAGGGGTTATCCTCCATTGCCTCATCGCCATTGTTTTCTTTAGGGGTGTCCACCATATAAATATCATATGATGAGGTGGCTGTCCAGCGCCCTATAGGCGGTGGTTCCTGTTCTTCTCCTGCATTGTCGTCCATACCGTCGATGTCTTCGGAGTCGAAGTCAAGCACATCGGTTAAGTCATCGACAGCGGCTATAAAGTGGGTGGTGGGTGGGAGACGAATTTCTTCGTCGTCCGCTCCCCACTCGAGCTGGACATAGTTCGGCCAAGAATCTCCTGAAAGAGACCTTAATGAGTTTAGCATGTCACCCAAGGGTGAGTGCTGAAAAATATCCGCGGCGGTGAACTCCATGACCGGTCATGATGTCTACTACACAACCTTCTTCTTGTAGACGTTGTTGGGCCTGCAAGTGCACAGGTTTGTAGGACAGTAGCAAATTTCCCTCAAGTGGATGACCTAAGGTTTATCAATCCGTGGGAGGCGTAGGATGAAGATGGTCTCTCTCAAGCAACCCTGCAACCAAATAACAAAGAGTCTCTTGTGTCCCCAACACACCCAATACAATGGTAAATTGTATAGGTGCACTAGTTCGGCGAAGAGATGGTGATACAAGTGCAATATGGATGGTAGATATAGGTATTTGTAATCTGAAATAATAAAAACAGCAAGGTAACTAATGATAAAAGTGAGCATAAACGGTACTGCAATGCTAGGAAACAAGGCCTAGGGTTCATATTTTCACTAGTGCAAGTTCTCTCAACAATAATAACATAGATAGATCATATAACAAGCCCTCAACATGCAACAAAGAGTCACTCCAAAGCCACTAATAGCGGAGAACAAACGTAGAGATTATGGTAGGGTACGAAACCACCTCAAAGTTATTCTTTCGGATCGATCTATAAAAGAGTTCGTACTAGAATAACACCTTAAGACACAAATCAACCAAAACCCTAATGTCACCTAGATACTCCATTGTCACCTCAAGTATCCATGGGCATGATTATACGATATGCATCACACAATCTCAGATTCATCCAACCAACACAAAGTACTTCAAAGAGTGCCCCAAAATTTCTACCGGAGAGTCAAGAACGTGTGCCAACCCCTGTGCATAGGTTCATGGGTGGAACCCGCAAGTTGGTCACCAAAACATACATCAAGAGGCACGTGAAATCCCATTGTCACCACAGATAAACACGGCAAGACATACATCAAGTGTTCTCATAAAAGACTCAATCCGATAAGATAACTTCAAAAGGGGAAACTCAATTCATCACAAGAGAGTAGAGGGGGAGAAACATCATAAGATCCAACTATAATAGCAAAGCTCGCGATACATCAAGATCGTGCCATAGAGGGAACACGAGAGACACACGAGAGAGAGAGATCAAACACATAGCTATTGGTACATACCCTCAGCCCTGAGGGTCAACTACTCCCTCCTCGTCATGGAGAGCGCCGGGATGATGAAGATGGCCACCGGTGATGGGTTCCTCCTCCGACAGGGTGCCGGAACGGGCTCCCGAGAGGTTTTTGGTGGCTACAGAGGCTTGCGGTGGCGGAACTCCCGATCTATCTTGATATTCAATGGTTTTAGGGTACGTAGGGTTATATAGGCGAAAGAAGTCGGTCGGGGGGTGCTCGAGGGGCCCACGAGACAGGAGGCCACCACCCTGTAAGGGGGGCGCGGCCTCCTATCTTGTGGCCTCCTCGAGGATCTTCTGACGTGGACTCCAAGTCTCCAGGATCATATTCTTCCAAAAAATCACGCTGCCAAAGGTTTCATTCCATTTGGACTCTGTTTGATATTCCTTTTCTTCGAAATATTGAAATAGGCAATAAAACAGCAATATGGGCTGGGCCTCCGGTTAATAGGTTAGTCCCAAAAGTAATATAAAAGTGTATAATAAAGCCCATAATCATTCAAAACACATAGTAATATAGCATAAATGCTTCATAAATTATAGATATGTTGGAGACCTATCAAGCATCCCCAAGCTTAATTCCTACTCATCCTCGAGTAGGTAAATGATAAAGAAAGAATTTATGAAGTGTGAATGCTAGAAGGTGTACAAGTTTGATCAATGATAATTTCAATCACCTTTTCTAGCATGATAATATGTCATAACAGTAGTTCATCTCATAAAACTTCTCACGATAAAGTAACAAGCAATTCACATGTCAAAGCATAGACCATTAACTTTTCTGAAAACTAGCAAACTTCATTCTCAGTCATTCAAACAATTGCAATCCATCTTATTTTCAGGAATATCAAACTCCACATACTCAACTATCATATAGTCTTCTACAATTGCTAACACTCACGCAATACTAATGGTTATGAAGTTTTAATCAGACACAGAGAAAGATTGGGGCTTATAATGTTGCCTCCAAACGTATTCACTTTTGGGTGATGTCAACAATAATAGTTCATGCTAACTTACATCCAATTGGATATATATATCAGGATCACCCCAACACAAAGTGCTTGCCAAAGGATAAAATGAAAAAGGGAAAGGTGAAGATCACCTTGACTCTTGCATAAAGTAAAAGACATAAAGTAAAAGATAGGCCCTTCGCAGAGGGAAGCAGAGGTTGTCATGCGCTTTTAGGGTTGGATACACAAAATCTTAATGCAAAAGACGTCACTTTATATTGCCCCTTGTATATGGACCTTTATTATGTAGTCCGTCGCTTTTATTGCTTCCATAACAAGTTCGTACAAAGCTTATTTTCTCCGCACTAATAAGTCATGCATATTTAGAGAGCAATTTTTATTGCTTGCACCGATGACAACTTACTTGAAGGATCTTACTCAATCCATAGGTAGGTATGGTGGACTCTCATGGCAAAACTGGGTTTAAGGATATTTGGAAGCACAAGTAGTATCTCTACTTGGTGCAAGGAATTTTGGCTAGCATGAGGGGGAAAGGCAAGCTCAACATGTTTGAATGATCCATGACAATATACTTTAACTGAGATGTCGGAAAACATAACCCATTATGTTTTCTTCCTTGTCCAATGTCAACTCTTTAGCATGTAATACTTAATGAGTGTTCCCAGCTATAAAAGATGTCTATAATAGTATATTTATATATGAAATCTCTCTTGCTTCAATATTATTTCATGAAATTGTTCAAATGACCAATACAATGCTTGCTAACCTCCAATAAATTTACAACCTCTACTTCTTAGACGTGAAGTCATTACTCCCCATGGGATAAGCAAATGAGGCATATATAATTTCAGATTCATGACAATCAACTCATTCAACAATTTACTCATAGGATATAAGTGAAGCACACGAGTAGATGAAAAACTACTCCAAAAAGATATAACTGAAGATCAATGAGTAGCTAAATAATTATGTAGCTAATGTGAAGACTCTCTCTCATTAAAGAATTTCAGATATTGGTATTGTATTCAATCAGCAAACAAAACAAAATAAAATGACATTGCAAGGATAGCACAACTCATGTGAAGAAGCGAAAACTTAGGCTCAACCGATACTAACCGATAGTGCTTGAAGAAGAAAGGTGGGATGCCTACCGGGGCATCCCCAAGCTTAGATGCTTGAGAATTCTTGAAATATTAACTTGGGGTGCCTTGGTCATCCCCAAGCTTGGACTTTTGTGTCTCCTTAATTCCTCTCATATCATGGTTTCTCTTTTTATCAAAAGCTTCATCCACACCAAACTCAACAAGAACTCGTGAGATAGGTTAGTATAAACCAATGCAAAACCTTATCATTTTCTACTGTGACAAATCACTAAAATTATTATTCAACATTGCATACTAAATGCCTCTGCATATTTAATACTCCTATCCTCAAATAGAATCATTAAACAAGCAAACATATGCAAACAATGCAACCATAACAGCAATCTGTGAAGACAGTATAGTCTGTAAAGAATGCAAGATTCATCATACTTCCCTAAGTCCAAAAATTATGAAATAAAATTCCTGATGTAGTATATTTATCATAGCTCAATATGCAAATGGTTTCAACATTATATCATTCTCTGACTTTTCTAGGGAATTTTTGCAACAGCGGTAAACTTTCTGTTTTCAAACAGCAACATGTATACTAGCAAAATAAGCATGGCAAAGGCTATCCTTGACTTTTTTATTGAAACTAAAGATGCAAAACATTAATCTAAACAACAGAAAATACTAACAAAATAAAATGACGCTCCAAGCAAAACACATATCATGTGGTGAATAAAAATATAGCTCCAAGTGAAGTTACCGATGAACGAAGACGAAAGAGGGGATGCCATCCGGGGCATCCCCAAGCTTAGACTTTTGGCTATTCTTGAATATTACCTTGGGGTTCCTTGGGAATCCCCAAGCTTAGGCTCTTGCCACTCCTTATTCCATAGTCCATCGAATCTTTACCCAAAACTTGAAAACTCCACAACACAAAACTCAACAAAAAACTCGTATGCTCCGTTAGTATAAGAAAATAAAACCACCACTTAGGTACTGTAATGAACTCATTCTAAATTCATATTGGTGTAATATCTACTGTATTCCAACTTATCTATGGTTCATACCCTCCGATACTACTCATAGATTCATCAAAATAAGCAAACAACACATAGAAAACAGAATCTGTCAAAAACAGAACAGTCTGTAGTAATCTGTATCAAACGTATACTTCTGGAACTCCAAAAATCCTAACAAATTAGGAAGTCTTAAGCAATTCGTCTACCAATCCAGAGCAAAAAGAATCATATCAAGAACACGCTTCTGTGAATTAACAAAACTAATTTCCTGGGTGCAAAAGTTTCTGATTTTCAGCAGGATCAACACAACTATCACCGTAAGCTATCCTAAAGGTCTTACTTGGCACTTTATTGAAACAAAAGCTATAAAACATGATTACTACAGTAGCATAATCATGTGGTCACACAAAAACAGTAAGGATAAATATTGGGTTGTCTCCCAACAAGCGCTTTTCTTTAATGCCTTTCTAGCTAGGCATGATGATGTCAATGATGCTCACATAAAAGATAAGAATCGAAACATAATGGGAGCATCATGAAGCATATGACTAGCACATTTAAGTCTAACCCACTTACTATGCATAGGGATTTTGTGAGCAAACAACTTATGGTAACAATAATCAACTAGCATAGGGAGGCAAAACAAGCATAACTTCAAGATATTAAGCACATAGAGAGGAAACTTGACATTATTGCAACTCCTACAAGCATATATTCCTCCCTCATAATAATTTTCAGTAGCATCATGAATGAATTCAACAATATAACCAGCACCTAAACCATTCTTTTCATGATCTACAAGCACAGAAATTTTACTACTCTCCACATAAGCAAAATTCTTCTCATGAATAGTAGTGGGAGCAAACTCAACAAAATAATTATCATGTGAGGCATAATCCAATTGAAAACTAAAATCATGATGACAAGATTCATGGTTATCGTTATTCTTAATAGCATACAAGTCATCACAATAATCATCATAGATAGCAACTTTGTTCTCATAATCAATTGGAACCTCTTCCGAAATAATGGAATCATCACTAAATAAAGTTGACACACTTCCAAATCCACTTTCATAAGATTCAACATCCTCCAAAATAGTGGGATCACTACTTCCTAACGTTGACACTCTTCCAAACCCACTTTCATCAATATAATCATCATAAATAGGAGGCATGCTTTCATCATAATAAATTTGCTCATCAAAACTTGGGGGACAAAAAATATCATCTTCATCAAACATAGCGTACCCAAGCTTGTGACTTTGCATATCATTAGCATCATGGATATTCAAGGAATTCATACTAACAACATTGCAATCATGCTCATCATACAAAGATCTAATACCAAGCATTTTAATGCATTCTTCTTCTAGCACTTGAGCACAATTTTCCTTTCCATCATTCTCACGAAAGATATTAAAAAGACGAAGCGTATGAGACAAACAAAATTTCATTTTTTTGTAGTTTTCTTTTATAAACTAAACTAGTGATAAAACAAGAAACAAAAAGATTCGATTGCAAGATCTAAACATATACCTTCAAGCACTCACCTCCCCGGCAACAGCTCCATAAAAGAGCTTGATGTCTACTACACAACCTTCTTCTTGTAAACGTTGTTGGGCCTGCAAGTGCACAGGTTTGTAGGACAGTAGCAAATTTCCCTCAAGTGGATGACCTAAGGTTTATCAATCCGTGGGAGGCGTAGGATGAAGATGGTCTCTCTCAAGCAACCCTGCAACCAAATAACAAAGAGTCTCTTGTGTCCCCAACACACCCAATACAATGGTAAATTGTATAGGTGCACTAGTTCAGCGAAGAGATGGTGATACAAGTGCAATATGGATGGTAGATATAGGTATTTGTAATCTGAAATAATAAAAATAGCAAGGTAACTAATGATAAAAGTGAGCGTAAATGGTATCGCAATGCTAGGAAACAAGGCCTAGGGTTCATACTTTCACTAGTGCAAGTTCTCTCAACAATAATAACATAGATAGATCATATAACAAGCCCTCAACATGCAACAAAGAGTCACTCCAAAGCCACTAATAGCGGAGAACAAACGTAGAGATTATGGTAGGGTACGAAACCACCTCAAAGTTATTCTTTCGGATCGATCTATAAAAGAGTTCGTACTAGAATAACACCTTAAGACACAAATCAACCAAAACCCTAATGTCACCTAGATACTCCATTGTCACCTCAAGTATCCGTGGGCATGATTATACGATATGCATCACACAATCTCAGATTCATCCAACCAACACAAAGTACTTCAAAGAGTGCCCCAAAATTTCTACCGGAGAGTCAAGAACGTGTGCCAACCCCTGTGCATAGGTTCATGGGTGGAACCCGCAAGTTGGTCACCAAAACATACATCAAGAGGCACGTGAAATCCCATTGTCACCACAGATAAACACGGCAAGACATACATCAAGTGTTCTCATAAAAGACTCAATCCGATAAGATAACTTCAAAAGGGGAAACTCAATTCATCACAAGAGAGTAGAGGGGGAGAAACATCATAAGATCCAACTATAATAGCAAAGCTCGCGATACATCAAGATCGTGCCATAGAGGGAACACGAGAGACAACACGAGAGAGAGAGATCAAACACATAGCTATTGGTACATACCCTCAGCCCTGAGGGTCAACTACTCCCTCCTCGTCATGGAGAGCGCCGGGATGATGAAGATGGCCACCGGTGATGGGTTCCCCCTCCGGCAGGGTGCCGGAACGGGCTCCCGAGAGGTTTTTGGTGGCTACAGAGGCTTGCGGTGGTGGAACTCCCGATCTATCTTGATATTCAATGGTTTTAGGGTACGTAGGGTTATATAGGCGAAAGAAGTCGGTCGGGGGGTGCTCGAGGGGCCCACGAGACAGGAGGCCACCACCCTGTAAGGGGGGCGCGGCCTCCTATCTCGTGGCCTCCTCGAGGATCTTCTGACGTGGACTCCAAGTCTCCAGGATCATATTCTTCCAAAAAATCACGCTGCCAAAGGTTTCATTCCGTTTGGACTCCATTTGATATTCCTTTTCTTCGAAATAATGAAACAGGCAATAAAACAGCAATATGGGCTGGGCCTCCAGTTAATAGGTTAGTCCCAAAAGTAATATAAAAGTGTATAATAAAGCCCATAATCATTCAAAACACACAGTAATATAGCATGAATGCTTCATAAATTATAGATACGTTGGAGACATATCAGTGCCCTATCAGATTCGATAGGCCCGGACGCACGCGGTTCGGATCCTGTGGCCAGAGATGAGTCCGAGGGTCCGATGACACCACTCTCACAGGAGGTGGAATCAATGTTCGGCTCCGACGCCGATGAGTATGCGGCCTCCGTGGCGGGGTCCATCCACCCGCCCCCGGAAGGCACGGTCTGCTCCGGATTGATTCCCGGCGCCCCCGCAGGCGTGATCTCCCGAATACTGTCTGACGGCAGATCAAGGTCATGCCGGTCATGACCGTTCATCGCACCTGTCATGGGCTCGAATCCGTCCAAGATCAAGTCTCCGCGGATGTCGGCAGTACAGTTCAAGCTTCCAAACCTGACCTGATGGCCAGGGGTGTAGCTATCGATCTGCTCCAGATGGCCAAGCGAGTTGGCCCGCAGTATGAAGCCGCCGAATACGAAGATCTGTCCGGGAAGGAAAACCCCCCTGGACTGCATCGTTGAAGATGATAGAAGGAGCCATCAAGCCTTGTAGCGACGGCACAGTGGAACTCTCAATGAAAACACCAATGTTGGTGTCAAAATCGGCGGATCTCGGGTAGGGGGTCCCGAATTGTGCGTCTAAGGATAATGGTAATAGGAGGTAGGGGACACGATGTTTTACCCAGGTTCGGGCCCTCTCGATGGAGGTAATACCCTACTTCCTGCTTGATTGATCTTGATGATATGAGTATTACAAGAGTTGATCTACCACGAGATCGTAGAGGCTAAACCCTAGAAGCTAGCCTATGATTATGATTGTTCTTGTCCTACGGACTAAACCCTCCGGTTTATATAGACACCGAAGGGGGCTAGGGTTACACAGAGTCGGTTACAGAGAAGGAAATCTACATATCTGAATATCCAAGCTTGCCTTCCACGCAAAGGAGAGTCCCATCCGGACACGGGACGAAGTCTTCAATCTTGTATCTTCATAGTCCAACAGTCCGGCCAAAGTATATAGTCCGGCTGTCCGAGGACCCCTTAATCCAGGACTCCCTCGTCGGGGTCTCTAATTAAGTTGCACAGATTGCCCTACGGGTTCCGGTGACTACCCCCAAGGTTTGCCAAGTGTATGATTCGGTGACCGCCCCAAGGGTTTCCAATTGTACGGGTTCAATGACCGCTTTCAAGGGTCCCTTAGTGGAATCGCGACATCTTGCATTATGCGAGGGAGTGAGGAGATTACGATGACCCTAGTGGAATTTTGGGGAGAATTGTGCCTCCACACCGCTCCAAACGGAGATTAGCATCTGCAAGGGTGTGAACTTCGGGATACATCTTCGTCTCCACGTGCCTTGATTATCTCTTACTCGAGCCCTTTACTTATGTAGTTTAGTTTGTGATAGCCATATTGCTTCATGCTATATATCTTGCTATCACTTAGTTTTTTATCTTGCTTAGCATAAGTTGTTGGTGCACATATAGGAGAGCCTAGTTGTTTTTAGGTTTGTGCTTGACAAATTCATAGCTCTGGACTCAAACTTAAAAATAGACAAACTAAAAGTTTTATAATAATCACTAATCTCTCTGATGATGGTTCCATAGTTTCCTCCCGCACCTTGGTTGATGTGGTTGACAAAACTTGCTTGCAATTTGAACCAATGAATAAGTGATGCATATATCCAAATCCTCTGCTAAGGACAAAGCCTCATTGCACGCAATAGCTTCAAAAGAAGAAGCATCGGTTAGGCCTTGGATGAATAGAATTGAGGAGCCTGCTATTTCTTGAGCTTGCGTTGGTTTTTCCGTTGAAGAGGAAAGGGTGATGCAGCAAAGTAGAGATAAGTATTTCCCTCAGTTAGAGAACCAAGGTATAAATCCAGTAGGAGACAACGCACAAATCACCATGACTTGCACAAACAATCAAACAACTTGCACCCAACGCGATAAAGGGGTTGTCAATCCCTTCACGGTTACTTGCAAAACTGAGATCTGATAGAGATAGATGAAACTAAACAAAAGATAAAGTAATTTTTTTTGGTATTTTTGGTTTATAGATCGGAAAGTAAAAGATTTCAAAATAGTAGATCGGAAACTTATATGATGAAAAATAGACCCGGGGGCATAGGTTTCACTAGAGGCTTCTCTCAAGATAGCAAATAATGCGGTGGGTGAACAAATTACTGTAGAGCAATTAATAGAAAAGCGCAAAGTTATGACGATATCTAAGGCAATGATTATGAAATATAGGCATCACGTCCGTGTCAAGTAGACCGACTCCTGCATGCATCTACTACTATTACTCCACACATCGACCGACTCCTTCCTGCATCTAGAGTATTAAGTTCATGAAAGAACAAAGTAACGCATTAAGAAAGATGAGATGATGTAGAGGAATAAACTCAAGCAATATGATGTAAACCCCATCTTTGTATCCTCGATGGCAACAATACAATACGTGCCTTGCCGCCCCTACTGTCACTGGGAAGGGACACCGCAAGATTGAACCCAAAGCTAATCACTTCTTCCATTGCAAGAAAAACCAATCTAGTTGGCCAAACTAAATTGATAGTTCGAAGAGAATCACAAAGATATCAAATCATGCATATAAGAATTCAGAGAAGATTCAAATAATATTCATAGATAAGCTGATCATAAATCCACAATTCATCAGATCTCGACAAACACACCGCAAAAGAAGATTACATCGGATAGATCTCCAAGAACATCGAGGAGAACATGGTATTGAGAATCAAAGAGAGAGAAGAAGCCATCTAGCTACTAGCTCTGGACCCGTAGGTGTGAGGTAAACTACTCACACTTCATCGGAAGGCAATATAGTTGATGTAGAAGCCCTCCGTGATCGAATCCCCTTCCGGCAGGGTGCTGGAAAAGGCCCCTGGATGGGAACTCATGGGTACAGAAGGTTGCACGGTGGAAAAGTGTTTTCGTGGATGCCTCTGGTGGTTTGGGGATATTTAGCAATATTTAGGATGAAGAAGTAGGTCGGTGGAGTCACGGGAGGCCCACGAGGCAGGCGGGAGCACCCTCCCCCTTGTGGCCACCTTGTGGCTCTTCCGACTTGATCTCCAAGACTCTTGGGTGTCTTTTGGTCCAAGAAAAATCATCGCAAAGGTTTTATTCCGTTTGGACTCCGTTTGGTATTCCTTCTCTCCGGAGCTCGAAAACAAGGAAAAACATGAACTGGCACTGGGCTCTAGGTTAATAGGTCAGTCCCAAAATAATATAAAATAGCATATTAATGCATATAAAACATCCAAAACAAATAATATAATAGCATGTAACAATCAAAAATTGTAGATACGTTGGAGACGTATTAAGCATCCCCAAGCTTAATTCCTACTCCTCCTCGAGTAGGTAAATGATAAAAACAAATTTTTTGATGTGGAATGCTACCTAACATATTCATCCATGTAATTCTTCTTTATTGTGGCATGAATGTTCAGATCCATAAGATTCAAAACAAAGTTTTAATATTGACATAAAAACAATAATACTTCAAGCATACTAACAAGGCAATTATGTCTTCTCAAAATAACATGGCCAAAGAAAGTTATCCCTACAAAATCATATAGTGTCGCTATGCTCCATCTTCATCACACAAAATATTCAAATAATGCACAACCCCGATGACAAGCCAAGCAATTGTTTCATACTTTTGGTGTTCTCAAACCTTTTCAACTTTCACGCAATACATGAGCGTGAGCCATGGACATAGCACTATAGGTGGAATAGAATATGGTGGTTGTCGAGAAGACAAAAAGAGGGAGATAGACTCACATAAACTAGGCGTATCAACGGGCTATGGAGATGCACAACAATAGATATCAATGTGAGTGAGTAGGGATTGCCATGCAACGGATGCACTAGAGCTATAAGTTTATGAAAGCTCAAAAAGAAAAACTAAGTGGGTGCGCATCCAACTTGCTTGCTCATGAAGACATAGGGCGATTTGAGGAAGCCCATCATTGGAATATAGAAGCCACGTTCTATAATGAAAAATTCCCACTAGTATATGAAATTGACAAAATAGGAGACTCTCTATCATGAAGATCATGGTGCTACTTTGAAGCACAAGTGTGGAAAAAGGATAGTAACATTGCCCCTTCTCTCTTTTTCTCTCATTTTTTTGTTTGGCTTCTTTAGCCTCTCCTTTTTTTCCTCACATGGGACAATGCTCTAATAATGATGATCATCACACTTCTATTTACTTACAACTCAAGAATTACAACTCAATGCTTAGAACAAAAATATGACTCTATATGAATGCCTCCGGCGGTGTATCGGGATGTGCAATGACTCAAGAGTGACATGTATGAAAGAATTATGAAAGGTGGCTTTGCCACAAATACGATGTCAACTACATGATCATACAAAGCAATATGACAATGATGAAGCGTGTCATAATAAACGGAACGGTGGAAAGTTGCATGGCAATATATCTCGGAATGGCTATGGAAATGCCATAATAGGTAGGTATGGTGGCTGTTTTGAGGAAGGTATATGGTGGGTGTATGGTGCCGGCGAAATTTGTGCGGTACTAGACAGGCTAGCAATGGTGGAAGGGTGAGAGTGTGTATAATCCATGGACTCAACATTAGTCATAAAGAACTCACATACTTATTGCAAAAATCTATTAGTCATTGAAACAAAGTACTACGCGCATGCTCCTAGGGGGATATATTGGTAGTAAAAGACCATCGCTCGTCCCCGACCGCCACTCATAAGGAAGACAATCAACAAATACCTCATGCTCCAACTTCGTTACATAACGGTTCACCATACATGCATGTTACGGGATCACAAACTTCAACACAAGTATTCCTCCAATTCACAACTACTCACTAGCATGACTCTAATATCACCATCTTTATATCTCAAAACAATCATAAGGAATCAAACTTCTCATAGTATTCAATGCACTTTATATGAAATTTTTTATTATATCCCTCTTGGATGCCTATCATATTAGGATTAAATTTATAACCAAAGCAAATTACCATGCTGTTTAAAAAGACTCTCAAAATAATATAAGTGAAGCATGAGAGTTCAACAATTTCTATAAAACAAAAACCATCGCCGTGCTCTAAAAAGATATAAGTGAAGCACTAGAGCAATATTTCCTAGCTCAAAAGATATAAGTGAAGCACATAGAGTATTGTAATAAATCATGATTCATGCGGGTCCCTCTCAAAAGGTGTGTACAACAAGGATGATTGTGGCAAATTAAAAAGCAAAGACTCAAATCATACAAGACGCTCCAAGCAAAACACATATCATGTGGTGAATAAAATGTAGCCTCAAGTAAAGTTACCGATAAACGAAGACGAAAGAGGGGATGCCTTCCGGGGCATCCCCAAGCTTAGGCTCTTGGTTGTCCTTGAATATTACCTTGGGTGCCTCGGGCATCCCCAAGCTTAGGCTCTTGCCTCTCCTTACTCCATAGTCCATCAAATCCTTACCCAAAACTTGAAAACTTCATGATACAAAACTCAACAGAAAATCTCATAAGCTTCGTTAGTATAAGAAATAAATCACCACTTTTGGTACTGTTGTGAACTCATTATTTATTTATATTGTTGTAATATATACTGCATTCCAACTTTTCCATGGTTCATACCCCATAGATTCATCAAAATAAGGAAACAACACATAGAAAACAGAATCTGTCAAAAACAGAACAGTCTGTAGCAATCTGAAAACTTAGAATACTTCTGTAACTCCAAAAATTCTGAAAATTAGGATAACATGGGCAATTTGTGTACCAATATTGTGCAAAATGGATCAGATCAAAAACACGTTTTTTGAATTATGAAAATTATTTTCCTGGGCGCAAAAGTTTCTGTTTTTCAGCAAGATCAAAACAACTATCACTGTAAGTCATCCCGAAGGTCTTACTTGGTACAAACACTAATTAGAACACAAAACCACATCTAACCAGAGGCTAGACGAATTATTCAGAGCAAAACATGATCAAAAGCAAAGAACAAAAAATAAAGTTGGGTTGCCTCCCAACAAGTGCTATTGTTTAACGCCCTTAGCTAGGCATAAAAACATGAATAGATCTAGGTATTGTCATCTTTGGTATGCAATCCATAAGTAGATCTCATAATAGATTCATATGGCAACTTAAATTTCTTTCTACGAAAGTGTTCCATGCCCTTCCTTAACGAAAATTGAAATCTACTGTTTCCTTCTTTCATATCAATAATCCCACCAATCATTCTAAGGAAAGGTCTACCAAGAATAATAGACATGTAGAATTGCAATCTATATCAAGAACAATGAAATCTACGGGCACATAATTCCTATTTGCAACAATAATAACATCATTAATCCTTCACATAGGTTTCTTAATACTGGAATCCGCAAAATGCAAATTTAAAGAACAATCATCAAATTCACGGAAAACTAACACATCACATAAACTTTTTGGAATCACGGAAACACTAGCACCCAAATCACACAAAGCATGGCACTCATAATATTTAATCTTAATCTTAATAGTAGGTTCCCTCTCATCATAAAGTTTTATAGGGATAGAAACTTCCAATTCAAGCTTTTCTTCAAAAGATTTCATCATAGCATCAACAATATGTTTAGTAAAAGCTTTGTTTTGATTATAAGCATGAGGAGAATTCAACATGGATTGCAACAAGGAAATACAATCTATTAAAGAATAATTATCATAGTTAAATTCCTTGAAATCCAAAAGAGTGGGTTCATTGCTACTTCAAGTTTTGACCTCTCTAATCCCACTTTTATCAATTTTTGCATCAAGATATAAAAACTCAGAATCATTGGGATGCCTTTTAACTAAAGTTTACTCATCTCCAGTCCCATCTTTATCAATATTTATATTGGAAAACAAAGATTCAATAGGAGTCACATCAATCACTTTAAGATCTTCATCATTATTTTCACGAAAACTAGAAGAACACGCTTTTACATATCAATATCGTTTAGCACGCATCTTAGCGGTTCTTTATTTGCACTCATCAATGGAGATTTTCATAGCCTTTAGAGATTCATTGATATCATGCTTGGGGGCAATAGATCTAATTTTCAAAGAATCAACATCAAGAGAAATTCTATCCATGTTCCTAGCCAAATCATCAATCTTAAGCATTTTTTTCTTCAACCAAAGCATTGAAACTCTTTTGCGAAATCATAATTTCTTTAACACTATTCTCAAAATCAGAGGACATCTTATTATAATTGCCATAAGAATTGTTGTAGGAATTACCATAATTATTAGAGGAATTACTAGGAAACGGCCTAGAATTAAAATTACCTCTATACGCATTATTACCAAAATTGTTCCTACCAACAAAATTCACATCCATAGATTCATTATTATTCTCAATCAAAGTAGACAAAGGCATATCATTAGGATCAATAGAAGCACTCTTGCTAGCAAATAATTTCATAAGTTCATCCATCCACTAAAAACATTAATCTCTCCAATTCCATGCACTTTTTTTACTAGTGGAAGATCTTTCGGTGTGCCATTGACAATAATTAACCATAATATTATCTAGGAGTTTAGTAGCTTCTCCTAAAGTAATTTCCATAAAAGTGCCTCCCGCAGCCGAATCTAAAAGATTTCTAGAAGCAAAATTCAATTCGGCATAAAATCTTTGTATAATCATCCACAAATTAAAATCATGAGTAGGGCAATTTCGTATCATCAATTTCATCCTCTCCCAAGATTGTGCAACATGTTCATGATCAAGTTGCTTAAAATTCATAATATCTTTCCTAAGGGAGATGATCTTAGCGGGAGGAAAATACTTGGAAATAAAAGCATCTTTACACTTATTCCATGAATCAATACTATTTTTAGGCAAAGATGGAAACCAAGTTTTAGCATGATCTCTAAGTGAAAACGGAAATAGCTTCAATTTAACAATATCATTATCCACATCTTTCTGCTTTTGCATGTCGCACAACTCAACGAACTATTTAGATGGGATGCGGCATCTTCACTAGGAAGGCCGGAAAATTGATCTTTCAACAAAATAGCATTAATTTTATAAGATTCCGCACTAGTGGCGGGAGCAATCGGAGTATTAATAAAATCATTGTTATTAGTGTTGGAAAAATCACACAATTTGGTATTCTCTTGAGCCATCGTGACAAAGCAAGCAATCCAACAAACGGGCACACAAAAAGCAAATGAAAAGACGAACGGAAGAGGGGCGAATAAAAAGATGAATCTTTTGAAAATCGTTTTAGAAGTGGGGGAGAGAAAAATGAGAGGCAAATGGCAAATAATGTAATGCAAGAGATGAGAGTTATATGATGGGTACTTGGTATGTCTTAACTTGGCGTAGATCTCCCCGACAACGGCGCCAGAAATTCTTCCTGCTACTTCTTGAACTTGCTTTGGTTTTTCACTTGAAGGGGAAAGGGTGATGCATCAAAGTAGAGATAAGTATTTCCCTCAGTTAGAGAACCAAGGTATCAATTCAGTAGGAGACAACGCACGAATCACCAAGACATGCACAAACAATCAAACAACTTGCACCCAACGCGATAAAGGGGTTGTCAATCCCTTTACCGTTACTTGCAAAAGTGAGATCTGATAGAGATAGATGAAACTAAACAATAGATAAAGTAAATATTTTTGGTATTTTTGGTTTATAGATCGGAAAGTAAAAGATTGCAAAATAGTAGATCGGAAACTTATATGATGGAAATAGATCCGGGGGCCATAGATTTCACTAGAGGCTTCTCTCAAGATAGCAAATAATACGGTGGGTGAACAAATTACTGTCGAGCAATTGATAGAAAAGCGCAAAGTTATGACGATGTCTAAGGCAATGATTATGAAATATAGGCATCACGTCCGTGTCAAGTAGACCGACTCCTGCCTGCATCTACTACTATTACTCCGCACATCGATCGACTCCTGCCTGCATCTAGAGTATTAAGTTCATGAAGAACAGAGTAACGCATTAAGTAAGATGGCATGATGTAGAGGAATAAACTCAAGCAATATGATGTAAACCCCATCTTTTTATCCTCTATGGCAACAATAAAATACATGCCTTGCTGCCCCTACTGTCACTGGGAAAGGACATCGCAAGATTGAACCCAAAGCTAAGCACTTCTCCCATTGCATGAAAAACCAATCTAGTTTGCCAAACTAAACCGGTAATTCGAAGAAATTACAAAGATATCAGATCATGCATATAAGAATTTAGAGAAGATTCAAATAATATTCATAGATAAGCTGATCATAAATCCACAATTCATCGGATCTCGACAAACACACCGCAAAAGAAGATTACATCGGATAGATCTCCAAGAACATCGAGGAGAACATGGTATTGAGAAACAAAGAGAGAGAGAGAAGAAGCCATCTAGCTACTAGTTATGGACCTATAGGTCTGAGGTAAACTATTCACGCTTCATCGGAAGGGCAATAGAGTTGATGTAGAAGCCCTCCGTGATCGAATCCCCCTCTGGCAGGGTACCGGAAAAGGCCCTTAGATGGGATCTCATGGGTACAGAAGGTTGCGGCTGTGGAAAAGTGTTTTCGTGGATGCCTCTGGTGGTTTGGGGATATTTGGGAATATATAGGACAAAGAAGTAGGTCGGTGG
>NC_041385.1:254711524-254730549 GCF_002162155.2 Triticum dicoccoides
GGTGTCTTCTGGTCCAAGAAAAATCATCGCGAAGGTTTTATTCCGTTTGGTATCCCTTCTCTGCGAAGCTCAAAAACAAGGAAAAAATAGAAACTAGCACTGGGCTCTAGGTTAATAGGTTAGTCCCAAAAATAATATAAAATAGCATATTAATGCATATGGAACATCCAAAACAGATAATATAATAGCATGGAACAATCAAAAATTATAGATACGTTGGAGACGTATCAGAGCCTAAGTAGCTGCCATCCCTGTTGCGACAAACTGTAGCTGCTGCTCCCGAATTGTGGCCAACACCTGCATCAACATTAATTTTGATTGAGCCCAGCGAAGGAGGCAACCACCAAACCTGAGCATTTCCGCCTGAGGGCACTGTTATTTCATGTGGCGCTGGATGGTGAACTTACTAAAGCTCAGACATAAAACTTGTGATAAAGAGATGTGTCGACAAAAGGCTTTGATTAATTCCCTCATGAATTAGTTTACGTCTGAAAGGATCGAGAAGAGGTGTCTAAAGGGGGGGTGAATAGACACTAAGCAAGAAAAGTTGCAGTTTTTAATTTCTTTAAGTTGAAGTGGAGTTTTGGCTCAAGTTTAACATTCACAATACATCTCAAGCAAGCATGTTGAAAGATCGTGGATGTCTCCTAGAGGGGGGGGTGAATAGGCGCTTTAAAATAATTACGGTTGAGGCTTGAACAAATGCGGAATAAACCTAGCGGTTAATTTGTCAAGCACAAAACCTACAACAACTAGGCTCACCTATGTGCACCAACAACTTATGCTAAGCAAGAAAGACTGCTTAGGTGATAGCAAGATATATGACAAGAAACAATATGGCTATCACAAAGTAAAGTGCATAAGTAAAGGGCTCGGGTAAGAGATAACCGAGGCATGCGGAGACGATGATGTATCCCGAAGTTCACACCCTTGCGGATGCTAATCTCCGTTTGGACCGGTGTGGAGGCACAATGCTCCCCAAGAAGCCACTAGGGCCACCGTAATCCCCTCACGCCCTCGCACAATGCAAGATGTCGTGATTCCACTAAGGGACCCTTGAGGGCGGTCACGAACCCATACAAATGGCAACCCTTGGGGGCGGTCACCGAACCCGTACACTTTGGCAACCCTTGGGGGCGGTCACGGAACCCGTCAAATTGCTCGGGGCGATCTCCACAACCTAATTGGAGACCCCGACGCTTGCCTGGAGCTTTACACCACAATGATTGAGCTCCGAACACCACCAACCGTCTAGGGCGCCCAAGCACCCAAGAGGAACAAGCTCAAGGGTACCAAGCACCCAAGAGTAATAAGCTTCTCAACTTGTAACTTCCACGTATTACGTGAAGAACTCAAACCGATGCACCAAATGCAATGGCAAGGGCACACGGAGTGCCCAAGTCCTTCTCTCTCAAATCCCACCGAAGCAACTAATGCTAGAGAGGAAAATGAGAGGAAGAACAAGAAGGAGAACACCAAGAACTCCAAGATCAAGATCCAAGGGGTTCCCCTCACATAGAGGAGAAAGTGATTGGTGGAAATGTGGATCTCGATCTCCTCTCTCTTTTCCCTCAAAAACTAGCAAAAATCCATGGAGGGATTGAGAGTTAGCAAGCTCGAAGAAGGTCAACAATGGAGGAAGAACACGAGATCAAAGGATAAGGTTCAATGGGGAAGAAGACCCCCTTTTATAGGTGGGGAAAATCCAACCGTTATGCTCACAACCCGCACATAGCGGTACTACCGCTCGTCCTCACGGTACTACCGCTAGGGATCGCGGTACTACTGCTTGCGGTACAAAAAAATACTTCCGTACCTACCTCCGCAGGACTTGGGACGAGTTTTTTGGTACGGAGCAGTACTACCGCTGTAGGAGCCGCGGTAGTACCGCTCTGGAGCGGTAGTAAAAAATTACATCCGCTCCAATTCGCGGTAGTACCACTGCAGCCTTTTCAGAACACCAAAACTGCCACAACTTTTGCAAACGGACTCCGAATTCGATGAAACCAAGTTTGTTGGAAAGCTAGCGACAAGGGCTAACACAATCTTGAAAGAAATATCAATAAGAAGCAAAAGAGAAAAGGCCCAAAATAAAATGGTGAGAACCCTTCCTCGGAGAAGACCGGTAAAACCTCCAACACCGAACACATCATAGAAGTCGCATGCAAACTCCGTTTTCGATGAACTCAAGCTTATCATCAAGATGACCATAAGCTCTAAGACTCACAAAGAGAATCAAATAAGAACCAAGAAACATGATGCAAGGATGCAATGGTTTGAGCTCTCTACGAACGATACGATCAAGCAACTCATCGAGAGCCCCCCTTGATAGTACGGCAATCGATCCTATAACCCGGTCTCCCACAACTACCATGAGACCGGTAAAATAGAAAACCTATCAAGGGCAAACATTTGCCTTGCACATGGTCCACTTGAGCTAGATGATGACGATCTTCACTCCCTCAAGTTGGACCACCTTTCTTGATTGTGTTGGCTCGATGAAGACTAGATGATTGCTCCCCCATAGTCCACTATGGGTGAGCCACTGTTCGGCTCATCTTCACAAGTCCATTGACACCACAATGGATGGCAAGATTCAAGCACTTGATCTCTTCGTGATGCTCCACTTGAACTTGCACACGGCAATCTTGATGACGATCACCACTTGATGTCATCCTTTCCATGGGTTGTATGATATCTTCCTCTTGATGCAAGCCCATGGATACGTACCTAACCCCACATAGAACTCTCACATAGACCATGGGTTAGTACACAAAGTGCAATGGACAATGCTTACCATACCATGGGATCACTTGATCCCTCTCGGTACATCTTCTACGCTTTGTGAGTTAATCAACTTGATTCACTATTGACTTAGTCTTGATCAACCTTGAATCTTTGCAACTCTCTTCATTTGGATGATGTACTAAAGGTAAACATGAATGATCACACAACCTTCTTATTCAAGACATGCTTGCAATAAGCTCAACACTCGCATGACCAATCTTTGGATAATTCCTTAATAGCACCATGGTCAACTCATAAACTCCTTGAAACCAACACATGGACTTCAAGAAAAGCCTATGGACAAATTCTTCAAATATAACTCAAGACAACCATTAGTCCATAGAGATTGTCATCAATTACCAAAACCAAACATGGGGGCACCGCATGTTCTTTCACATGCAAAGAGTATATGAGCAACAGAAAGTAAAGCATGCAAATTGCAAGAATGTAATGGGATGGGATTGGAGTGTGCAAACGCAATTTGGAGACACGGAGATTTTTGAGCCGTGGTTCCGATAGGTGGTGCTATCATACATCCACGTTGATGGAGACTTCAACCCACGAAGGGTAACGGTTGCGCGAGTCCACGGATGGGCTCCACCCATGAAGGGTCCACGAAGAAGCAACCTTGTCTATCTCACCATGGATGTCGCCCACAAAGGACTTGCCTCACTAGGGTAGATCTTCACGAAGTAGGCGATCTCCTTTCCCTTACAAACTCCTTGGTTCAACTCCACAATCTTGTCGGAGGCTCCCAAGTGACACCTAGCCAATCTAGGAGACACCACTCTACAAGAAGTAACAAATGGTGTGTTGATGATGAACTCCTTGCTCTTGTGCTTCAAATGATAGTCTCCCCAACACTCGACTCTCTCTCACAGGATTTGGATTTGGTGGAAAGAAGATTTGAGTGGAAAGCAACTTGGGGAAGGCTAGAGATCAAGATTTATGTGGTAGGAATGGAATATCTTGACCTCAACACAAGTGTAGGTGGTTCTCTCTCAGAAAATGTATGTTGGAAGTGTAGGCATGTTCTGATGGCTCTCTCCTCGAATGAAGAGTGGGTGGAGGGGTATATATAGCCTCCACACAAAATCTAACCGTTACACACAACTTACCAAACTCGGTGGGACCGAATCGTGAAACTCGGTCGGACCGATTTAGTAAATAATGTGACTGTTAGGATTTTCGGTGGGACCGATATGGTTAGGGTTAGGGCATAACGTAATCTCGATGAGACCGATTACACAAACTCGGTGAGACCGATTTTGGTAATAGACACATAGAGGGTTGGTCAGGCAAACTCGGTGGGACTGATTCACTAATCTCGGTTAGACCGAAACGTTACGAACGGGAACAGAGAGTTTGCATTGTAATCTCGGTACGTCCGATTACACGAACTCGGTAAGACCGATTTTGGTAATGGACACACACAAAGAGATTACAATCCCATCTCGGTGAGACCGAGATCCCTATCGGTGAGACCGAAAAGACTAGGGTTTCTGGCAGTGGCTATGTCATGAGAACTCGGTGGCGCCGGATAGAAAGATTTAGTAAGGCCGAGTTTTACTTTTGGTTTGGGACATATGTGGATGTGAGAAAGTGGTTGAGGGCTTTGGAGCATATCACTAAGCACTTTGAGCAAGCAAGCCATTAAGCAACACCTCATCCCCTCTTAATAGTATTGGCTTTCCTATGGACTCAATGTGATCTTGGATCACTAAAAGTAAAATGTAGAGTCTTGTGCTTTGAGCTTGAGCCAATCCTTTGTCCTTAGCATCTTGAAGGGGTTCCACATCCTCTAGTCCATGCCACTCCATTGTTGAACTTATCTGAAACATACTAGGTAAAAGTATTAGTCCAACAAGAGATATGTTGACATTAATTACCAAAGTCACCCAGGGAGCACTTGTGCTTTCAATCTCCCCCTTTTGGTAACTGATGACAACATACATCAAAGCTTTAGATAAAGATATAGAGAATAACAATTAAAGCTTTGGAAAGACATGTAACATGCATAGGCTCCCCCTACATGTATGCAATCATGTAAATATGGAATGTAGGAGCATGTGAATGCATAAGCATGACAGAGTAAGCAATGTGTTACATGTCTCTTGGCTATATGCATTAGAGCAAATGGTGTGATTACAGTAAATGTACCTTCATGCTCATGAGTCCTTCTTGCAAACAGTATGTACATCAGCAAGAAATCCTCATACACATGACTGTGATGCATATACTTACCTTGTGGTCTTGAGTTGGCTTAGGAAGGAATGAACCTGCATAAACAAGGTTAGATAACACAGATACACCTACTAGCCAAAGAAAACAAAAGAAACCGCAAGAGATCCAAGACTGGGATGACATGTAGAGTGTGAGTACTGAGTACTACATTGGATATAGACATGTCCCCAAAGGTAAAGATGTGCAATGAATTCAAGGATGAATTCAAGGATGAATTCAAGGATTTCCTTCCCTTAGATGTCTTGCTCCCCTGAATCTAGCATGGGATATTGGGAGAAGATAGGGAACAGAAAATCAGAGCAAAGAAAAGAAACAGAGCTAAAGCAATCAATCAAATATGAACATGTCTTTCCCCTCTTAAAGACATGTGACTTCTCTCCTCTTGAACACCAAGCATCTGGGGTCTCTCTCTCTTCCTGAGTATTCCTCCCCCTATAGAAATGATTAAGCTTTGATGTGATCTCTCTCTACCCCTTTGACATCAATTTCCAAGAAGGGTTCTTCTGGATATTTGTTACAAATGGGTTTGGTCCTTGAGTCACAGAGCAAAGCAGCAAGTCGAATGTGATGCTGGTAGAGGACAAGAATCATTGAGTGGAGCTGGATCAAAAAGAAAGCAGGAATATGTGGCAAGCTGTCTTTCCTGTAGTGAAATTGGTGGCACCGAGTTGTATGCTTTGGTTGCACCGAAAGGTTTCGGTTGGACTGAAGGCAATGGACCTGTGTGACCAAGTTCATCACAGGGAAAACACTTGTCACCTCAGCTCACTAGACAAGTAAGATCTCACAAGGATTTGCAAGGAATTAACTGAAAGATTTGCAAGGAATTGGATGCAGGGAATGCAGAACAAACAGAAACAGAAAAGAAATCTAGATGAAGTTTGTTTTTGAAAGGGGAAACAAATATGCATGAGATAAATGCAAGAGCATAGAAAAGAACACAAGAAAACTTCATCTAGAATTGGTCAGCGACAAAGTCACCTATGTTAGAGTATATTGACTTAGGAGTCAAGTGAGATCACTTGATCATAGGTCATACTCGTCGTTTAAGCTCAAAATGGGGTTACCATTTTTCGTTTAAGAATTTTGATGTATTCACATCTTGTTGAATTGCTTTGACTCATAACTTGGAGTAAAGCTTCTCTAAGATGGAATAACATACCTTGGGTGGTGGTGTTGATCGTGATCATGTAGTTGAACTTGTGTGGGTTGCTCAAGGTTGATGTAGCTCATCAAGAGTTGGGAGCACCACTTGGAATTTGAGTTCATCTACCTACAAGGGTTAGTTTTTGCAAGGAAGAGCACTTGTGTATTCAAAATGACAATCATGAAACTCAATATAAATTTGTCAAAGGATATGTTTGAATGGTTTCGTGCTTCCTCGTCTTCAACCACCATTGTGTAGAGACTTGGTGATGTAGAGATTGCTCAAGATGTAGTGAGTTGCAATCTCATAGATTTAGATTCATCCAAGTACCTACAAGGGTTAGATAACATGCAAGGTGCAAATATATCCAAGACATAAGATTATCATCATAAGAGACATATCAAGGATTAGTTATAAGCTCATGTCTTGCATGTATCCAAATGGAGTTTCTACTCCAAGTTTGAAGCATCAATGATGTTCAAGTCACCTCTCAACCTACAAAACACTTTCTCATCAAGTGGTTTAGTGAATATATCTGCCAATTGCTTGTCAGTACGAACATGCTTAAGGTTAATGTCACCCTTAGCAACGTGATCTCGAATGAAATGATGACAAACTTCAATATGCTTAGTTCGAGAGTGTTGCACGGGATTGTGAGCAATCTTGATAGCACTTTCATTGTCGCAAAACAATGGAACATGTTTCACATATATCCTATAATCTTTAAGAGTTTGGGTCACCCAAAGTAATTGAGCACAACATGAACTAGCGGCAATGTATTCCGCTTCGGCGGTGGATAAGGATACCGAGTTTTGTTTCTTGGAGGACCAAGACACAAGAGATCTACCAAAAAATTGACAAGTACTCGAAGTGGACTTTCTATCAACCTTGTCACCGACATAGTCCGAGTCGGAGTAGCCAACAAGATTGAAAGAGGCCCTCTTTGGATACCAAATGCCAAAATTTGGTGTATGGATTAAGTATCTCACTATCCTTTTCACGGCCTTAAGATGACATTATTTAGGGGCCGCTTGATATCGTGCACACATGCACACACTTAGCATAATATCGGGACGAGAGGCACATAGATATAACAATGAACCAATCATGGAGCGGTAAACCTTTTGATCAACCGGTTCACCATATTTGGTCAAATCAAGATGTCCACTAGTAGGCATGGGTGTAGTCATACCTTTGCATTCTTGCATATTGAACTTCTTGAGTAAGTCCTTGGTGTACTTTGTTTGAGAGATAAAGGTACCTTCCTTAGTTTGCTTGATTTACAAACCGAGAAAGAATTTGAGTTCACTCATCATCGACATCTCAAACTTCTCCGACATTAGCTTTCCAAACTTTTCACTAAAGTGAGGGTTAGTCGAACCAAATATAATATCATCAACATAGATTTGGCACACAAATAGTTCTCCATTAACCCTTTTAGTAAAAGGAGTAGAATCAATTTTTCCAATTTCAAAGCCTTTTTCAATAAGGAACTTGGTCAAGCATTTATACCACGCTCTAGGAGCTTGTTTAAGACCATAAAGAGCTTTGTGAAGTTTGTAAACATGATTAGGTTTCTTAGGATTGACAAAGCCAGGAGGTTGCTTAACATAAACTTCCTCCTCTATTTCACCATTTAGAAAAGCACTTTTAATGTCCATTTGGTACAAGGTGATGTCATGGTGATCAGCATAGGCAAGTAAGATGCGAATGGACTCAAGTCTAGCAACGGGGGCATATCTCTCACCATAGTCCATACCTTCGACTTGAGTGTAGCCTTGGGCGACGAGACGTGCTTTGTTGCGAACTACTTGTCCATCTTCATCTTGCTTGTTGCGAAACACCCATTTGGTACCGATGATGTTGTGGTTGTTGTCGGGCTTCTCGACCAATGTCCAAACTTGATTTCTCTCAAAGTTGTGTAGCTCTTCATGCATGGCATTTATCCAATCCGGATCTTCTAATGCTTCTTCAACCTTCATAGGTTCAATGCTAGAGATGAATGAATAATGTTCACAAAAGTTAGCCAAACGAGTTTTAGAGCGAGTGATTCTCCCGGTTTGGATATCATTGTAGATTTTCTCGACGGGATGGTCTTTGGCAACTCTTGCTCGAACTCGTGAAAGCTTTTGCTTGGATCTTGGTGGAACATCTTCTTCATCTTGTTCTTCTTCTTGGCCTTCTTCATTGTTGACGTTGTCGTTCTCTTGTCGTGGTGGAGAAGGAGGTTGTTGATGTTCATCTTGGTGTACTTCCTTGTTTTCTTCATCTTGATGTGTCCCACTTGTGGATGCTTCCGTATCAACTCTTGGTTCACCTTGTCGTGAGGTGGAAGCTTCCACTTGGATGGATGAAGTACTCTCCTTCACCTCCGTTGGACGAATCTTGCCAATAGACAAGTCTAGGATTGCTTCCGAAGGGTCTTTGTCTCCTACATCAATTGGCAATTGCTCTACTTGTGAGCCGTTAGATTCATCAAACTTCACATCTACCGTCTCTTCAACCTTTCGGGTGAAATTAGTGTAGACACGGTAAGTGTGAGAGTTTGAGCCATAACCAAGTAGGAAACCTTCATGAGATTTAGGAGCAAATTTAGAACGACGATGCTTATCAAGAATGTAGCACTTTGAGCCGAATACTCGAAAGTATCCAACTTGGGGTTTGTTACCGGTGAGGAGCTCGTATGTCGTCTTGCCGAGTAGCTTGTGAAGATACAAGCGATTTGTTGCATGACAAGCTGTCTCAACCTCTTTTGCCCAAAAGTGCTTTGGCGACTTGTACTCATCAAGCATCACTCTCGCTATTTCGATGAGCGTCCAGTTCTTCCTCTCAACAACTCCATTTTGTTGAGGTGTGTACGTAGCCGAGAACTCATGTGAAATCCCTTCTTTGTCAAGAAAGGTGTCCACATTTGCGTTCTTGAACTCCGTTCCATTGTCGCTACGAACCTTCTTGATCTTCACCTCAAATTGATTTTGGGCCTTCCTATCAAAGTTTTTGAAGATCTTTTGGACCTGCGATTTATCATCGAGAAAGAACACCCACGTAAATCTTGAAAAATCATCAACTATAACTAGACCAAAAGAATTTCCACCGAGACTTTTGTAAGCATTGGGACCGAAAAGATCCATGTGAAGTAGCTCGAGTGGCCTCCTTGTGGTCATGATGTTCTTCACGGGATGCCTTCCTCCAACCTGTTTACCTGCTTGACAAGTGTTGCAAAGTCTATCATTATCAAATATGACATCGTTAACACCAAGGATATGATTTCCTTCAATAAGCTTGTCAAGGTTTCGCATGCCCACATGACCTAACCGTCTATGCCACAACCAACCTTTAGAGGATTTAGCAATTAAGAAAGTTCTAGGTTGAGCCTTTTTAGTGAAATCAACAATGCAAAGATGACCTTTACGTATACCGGTAAAGACCATTTTATGATTATCTCTATGAAACACTTGGCAATATACTTTAGTAAATAGGACAATGAAACTGAAATCAGCAAGTCTAGATACTGAAAGTAAATTGTACCCAAGAGATTCAACGAGCATGACATTTTGTATGGAGCTATCATGTGAGATGGCCACCTTACCGAGGCCAACCACCTTACCCTTTGAGTTATCACCAAAAGTGACATACTTTCGAGGGCCGTCATTTTCAGCAAGCTCACGAAACATATCTTTATCTCCGGTCATGTGATTGGTACATCCACAATCAAGAACCCATTCCTTTCCTCCTGCCATGTTTCCCCAAAGATTTGCCATAATACCAAAGTGTCTCATTGCAACATCAAGATCAAAGTCACTATCATCATCCTCATCATAGTTTCCATGTTCAACATCGTCATGTGATGGATTAATTCCTAGAGAGGGTGATTCATTAGAATGAGTTTGACAATGATCTTCTTTATGAATTCTAATAGCTCCGGAAATAATATCGCTAATAATTCCAACATCTCCTTTGGCACGGATAAGATTTGTAAGCTCAAATAGACAATCACCAAACTTAGGATCATTGGAATTCATCTTACTCAAGGCAATAGAATTATGGAGAATTTCATCTAGATTTTGCAAGGAATAGTTTGGAAAACGTTCCTCAATAAATTTCCATATGGTGTAGGCACACTTAAGAGTAGGCAAGCAAGCTATCAAGTTTCTAGGCAAACCTCTAGTGATAAGATCAATAGTTCTAAGATCGCGAATCATGTCATATGACTTATCAAGAGTAGGATGCATAGGATCAACATGAGGTGCACAAGGGCTAGTAATGTACTTGTTCAAATGATATTCATTGAAAATCACAAGCATCTCATTTTTTCACTCATGAAAATACTCTCAATCAAGTATAGGCACTCTATGTCTAAGACTCCCCAAAGTAGACTCATCCATCTTCCTCCAATGGTGTTTAACCCAAAGCAATGGAGACCAAAGCTCTAACACCAATTGGAAGGATCAAGAAGAGGTGTCTAAAGGGGGGGTAAATAGACACTAAGCAAGAAAAGTTGCAGTTTTTAATTTCTTTAAGTTGAAGTGGAGTTTTGGCTCAAGTTTAACATTCACAATACATATCAAGCAAGCATGCAAAGAGTATATGAGCAGCGGAAAGTAATGAAGGAAATATGCCCTAGAGGCAATAATAAAGTTATTATTTATTTCCTCATATCATGATAAATGTTTATTATTCATGCTAGAATTGTATTAACCGGAAACATAATACATGTGTGAATACATAGACAAACATAGTGTCACTAGTATGCCTCTACTTGACTAGCTCGTTAATCAAAGATGGTTATGTTTCCTAACCATAGACATGTGTTGTCATTTGATTAACGGGATTACATCATTAGGAGAATGATGTGATTGACCTGACCCCTTCCGTTAGCTTACCACTTGATCGTTCAGTATGTTGCTATTGCTTTCTTCATGACTTATACATGTTCCTATGACTATGAGATTATGTAACTCCCATTTACCGGAGGAACACTTTGTGTGCTACCAAACATCATAACGTAACTACGTGATTATAAAGGTGCTCTACAGGTGTCTCCAAATGTAGTTGTTGAGTTGACGTATTTCGACATTAGGATTTGTCACTCCGATTGTCAGAGAGGTATCTCTGGGCCCTCTCGGTAATGCACATCACTATAAGCCTTGCAAGCAATGTAGCTAATGAGTTAGTTACGAAATGATGCATTATGTAATGAGTAAAGAGACTTGTCGGTAACAAGATTGAACTAGGTATTAAGATACCGACGAGCGAATCTCGGGCAAGTAACATACCGATGACAAAGGGAACAACGTATGTTGTTATGCGGTTTGACCGATAAAGATCTTCGTAGAATATGTAGGAGCCAATATGAGCATCCAGGTTCCGCCATTGGTTATTGACCGGAAACAGTTCTAGGTCATGTCTACATAGTTCTCGAACCCGTAGGGTCCGCACGCTTAACGTTACAATGACAATTATATTATGAGTTTATGAGTTTTGATGTACTAAAGGTTGTTCGGAGTCCCGGATGTGATCACGGACATCACGAGGAGTCTCGAAATGGTTGAGACATAAAGATTGATATATTGGACGACTATATTTGGACACCGGAAAGGTTCCGGGTGAGATTGGACTATACCGGAGCTCCGGGAGGTTATCAGAACCCCCCGGTAGGTATATGGGCCTTATTGGGCCTTAGTGGAAAGGAGGGAGAAGGAGCAAATGAGGGGGCGCCCCCCCCCCCAGGCCCAATCTGAATTGGGAGGGGGGCCGGCCCCCCCTTTCCTTCTTCCCTCCCCTCTCTTCCTTCCCTCTCCTACTCCTAATAGGAAAGGGGGGCCAAACCTACTTGGAGTAGGATTGCCCCCCTAGGGCGCGCCTCTCCCCCTGGCCGGCCCCCTCCTCCTCCCCCTTTATATACGGAGGAGGGGGGCACCCCATAGACACACAAGTTGATCTTCGTGATCGTTCCTTAGCCGTGTGCGGTGCCCCCCTCCACCATATTCCACCTCGGTCATATCGTGGCGGTGCTTAGGTGAAGCCCTGCGTCGGTAGAACATCATCACCGTCACCACGCCATCGTGCTGACGGAACTCATCCCCGACACCCTGCTGGATCGGAGTCCGGGGATCGTCATCGAGTTGAACGTGTGCTGAACTCGGAGGTGTCGTACGTTCGGTACTTGGATCGGTTGGATCGCGAAGACGTACGACTACATCAACCGCATTGTTCTAACGCTTCCGCTTTGGTCTACGAGGGTACGTGGACAACACTCTCCCCTCTCGTTGCTATGCATCACCATGATCTTGCGTGTGTGTAGGAATTTTTTTGAAATTACTACGTTCCCCAACAGTGGCATCCGGGCCTAGGTTTTATGCGTTGATGTTATATGCACGAGTAGAACACAAGTGAGTTGTGGGCGATACAAGTCATACTGCTTACTAGCATGTCCTACTTTGGTTCGGCGGTATTGTTGGATGAAGCGGCCCGGACCGACACTACGCATACGCTTACGCGAGACTGGTTTTACCGCCGTGCTTTGCACACATGTGACTAGCGGGTGTCTGTTTCTCCAACTTTAGTTGAACTGAGTGTGGCTACGCCCGGTCCTTGCGAAGGTTAAAACAGCACTAACTTGACGAACTATCGTTGTGGTTTTGATGCGTAGGTAAGAACGGTTCTTGCTCAGCCCGTAGCAGCCATGTAAAACTTGCAACAACAAAGTAGAGGACGTCTAACTTGTTTTTACAGGGCATGTTGTGATGTGATATGGTCAAGACGTGATGCTATATTTTATTGTATGATATGATCATGTTTTGTAACCGAGTTATCGGCAACTGGCAAGAGCCATATGGTTGTCGCTTTATTGTATGAAATGTAATCGCCCTGTAATTGCTTTACTTTATCACTAAGCGGTAGCGATAGTTGTAGAAGCAATAGTTGGCGAGACGACAACGATGCTACAATGGAGATCAAGGTGTCGCGCCGGTGACGATGGTGGTCATGACGGTGCTTCGGAGATGGAGATCACAAGCACAAGATGATGATGGCCATATCATATCACTTATATTGATTGCAGGCGATGTTTATCTTTTATGCATCTTATCTTGCTTTGATTGACGGTAGCATTATAAGATGATCTCTCACTAAATTTCAAGATAAAAAGTGTTCTCCCTGAGTATGCACTGTTGCCAAAGTTCGTCGTGCCCAGACACCATGTGATGATCGGGTGTGATAAGCTCTACGTCCATCTACAATGGGTGCAAGCCAGTTTTGTACACGCAGAATACTCAGGTTAAACTTGACGAGCCTAGCATATGCAGATATGGCCTCGGAACACTGAGACCGAAAGGTCGGGTGTGAATCATATAGTAGATATGATCAACATAGTGATGTTCACCATTGAAAACTACTCCATTTCACGTGATGATCGGTTATGGTTTAGTTGAATTTGGATCACGTGATCACTTAGATGATTAGAGAGATGTCTATCTAAGTGGGAGTTCTTAAGTAATATGATTAATTGAACTTAAATTTATCATGAACTTAGTACCTGATAGTATTTTGCTTGTCTATGTTTGTTGTAGATAGATGGCTCCTGCTGTTGTTCCGTTGAATTTTAATGTGTTCCTTGAGAAAGCAAAGTTTAAAGATGATGGTAGCAATTACACGGAATGGGTCCGTAACTTGAGGATTATCCTCATTGCTGCACAGAAGAATTACGTCCTGGAAGCACCGCTGGGTGCCAAACCTGCTGCAGGAGCAACACCAGATGTTGTGAACGTCTAGCAGAGCAAAGCTGATGACTACTTGATAGTTTAGTGTGCCATGCTTTACGGCTTAGAACCGGGACTTCAATGACGTTTTGAACGTCATGGAGCATATGAGATGTTCCAGGAGTTGAAGTTAATATTTAAAGCAAATGCCCGGATTGAGAGATATGAAGTCTCCAATAAGTTCTATAGCTGCAAGATGGAGGAGAATAGTTCTGTCAGTGAGCATATACTCAGAATGTCTGGGTATAACAATCACTTGATTCAACTGGGAGTTAATCTTCTGGATGATAGCGTCATTGACAGAATTCTTCAATCACTGCCACCAAGCTACAAGAGTTTGTGATGAACTATAATATGCAAGGGATGGAAAAGACAATTCCCGAGCTCTTCGCAATGCTAAAAGCTGCGGAGGTAGAAATCAAGAAGGAGCATCAAGTGTTGATGGTCAATAAGACCACCAGTTTCAACAAAAAGGGCAAATGGAAAAAGAAGGGGAACTTCAAGAAGAACAGCAAACAAGTTGCTGCTCAGGAGAAGAAACCCCAGACTAGACCTAAGCCTGAGACTAAGTGCTTCTACTACAAGCAGACTGGTCACTGGAAGCGGAACTGCCCCAAGTATTTGGCGGATAAGAAGGATGGCAAGGTGAACAAAGGTATATGTGATATACATGTTATTGATGTGTACCTTACCAGAGCTCACAGTAGCACCTGGGTATTTGATACTGGTTCTGTTGCTAATATTTGCAACTCGAAACAGGGACTACAGATTAAGCGGACACTAGCTAAGGATGAGGTGACGATGCGCGTGGGAAATGGTTCCAAAGTCGATGTGATTGTCGTCGGCACGCTACCTCTACATCTACCTTCGGGATTAGTTTTAGACCTAAATAATTATTATTTGGTGCCAGCGTTGAGCATGAACATTATATCTGGATCTTGTTTGATGCGAGATTATTCATTTAAATCCGAGAATAATGGTTGTTCTATTTTTATGAGTAATATCTTTTATGGTCATACACCTTTAAAGAGTGGTCTATTTTTGATGAATCTCGATAGTAGTGATACACATATTCATAATGTTGAAACCAAAAGATGCAGAGTTGATAATGATAGTGCAACTTATTTGTGGCACTGCCTTTTAGGTCATATTGGTGTAAAGCGCATGAAAAAACTCCATACTGATGGACTTTTGGAATCACTTGATTATGAATCACTTGGTACTTGCGAACCATGCCTCATGGGCAAGATGACTAAAACACCGTTCTTCGGTACTATGGAGAGAGCAACTGATTTGTTGGAAATCATACATACTGATGTATGTGGTCCAATGAATGTTGAGGCTCGTGGCAGATATCGTTATTTTCTCACCTTCACAGATGATTTGAGCAGATATGGGTATATCTACTTAATGAAACATAAGTCTGAAACATTTGAAAAGTTCAAAGAATTTCAGAGTGAAGTTGAAAATCATCGTAACAAGAAATTAAAGTTTCTACGATCTAATCGTGGAGGAGAATATTTGAGTTACGAGTTTGGTTTACATTTGAAGCAATGCGGAATAGTTTCGCAACTCACGCCACCCAGAACACCACAGCGTAATGGTGTGTCCGAACGTCATAATCGTACTTTACTAGATATGGTGCGATCTATGATGTCTCTTACCGATTTACCGCTATCATTTTGGGGTTATGCTTTAGAGACGGCCGCATTCATGTTAAATAGGGCACCATCAAAATCCGTTGAGACGACGCCTTATGAACTGTAGTTTGGCAAGAAACCAAAGTTGTCATTTCTTAAAGTTTGGGGCTGCGATGCTTATGTGAAAAAGCTTCAACCTGATAAGCTCGAACCCAAATCGGAGAAATGTGTCTTCATAGGATACCCAAAGGAAACTGTTGGGTACACCTTCTATCACAAATCCGAAGGCAAGACATTTGTTGCAAAGAATGGATCCTTTCTAGAGAAGGAATTTCTCTTGAAAGAAGTGAATGGGAGGAAAGTAGAACTTGATGAGGTAACTGTACCTGCTCCTTTATTGGAAAATAGTTCACCACAGAAACCAGTTCCTGTGACGACTACACCAATAAGTGAGGAAGCTAATGATGATGATCATGAAACTTCAGAACAAGTTACTACAGAACCTCGTAGGTCAACCAGAGTAAGATCCGCACCAGAGTGGTACGGTAATCCTATTTTCGAGGTCATGTTACTTGACCATGGCGAACCTACGAACTATGAGGAAGCGATGATGAGCCCAGATTCCGCAAAATGGCTTGAAGCCATGAAATCTGAGATAGGATCCATGTATGAGAACAAAGTGTGGACTTTGGTTGACTTGCCCGATGATAGGCAAGCCATCGAGAATAAATGGATTTTTAAGAAGAAGACTGACGCTGATGGTAATGTTACTGTCTACAAAGCTCGACTTGTTGCGAAAGGTTTTCAACAAGTTCAAGGGGTTGACTACGATGAGACTTTCTCACCCATCGCGATGCTTAAGTCTGTTCGAATCATGTTAGCAATTGCCGCATTTTATGATTATGAAATTTGGCAAATGGATGTAAAAACTGCATTCCTGAATGGATTTCTGGAAGAAGAGTTGTATATGATGCAGCCGGAAGGTTTTGTCGATCCAAAAGGTGCTGCAAAAGTGTGCAAGCTCCAGTGATCCATCTATGGACTGGTGCAAGCATCTCGGAGTTGGAATAAACGCTTTGATAGTGTGATCAAAGCATATGGTTTTATACAGACTTTTGGAGAAGCCAGTATTTATAAGAAAGTGAGTGGGAGCTCTGTAGCATTTCTGATATTATATGTAGATGACATATTATTAATTGGAAATGATATAGAATTTCTGGATAGCATAAAGGGATACTTGAATAAAAGTTTTTCGATGAAAGACCTCGGTGAAGCTGCTTACATATTAGGCATCAAGATCTATAGAGATAGATCAAGACGCCTGATTGGACTTTCACAAAGCACATACCTTGATAAAGTTTTGAAAAAGTTCAAAATGGATCAGGCAAAGAAAGGATTCTTGCCTGTATTACAAGGTGTGAAGTTGAGTCAGACTCAATGCCCGACCACTTCAGAAGATAGAGAGAAAATGAAAGGAGTTCCCTATGCTTCAGCCATACGCTCTATCATGTATGCAATGCTGTGTACCAGACCTGATGTGTGCCTTGCTATTAGTTTAGCAGGGAGGTACCAAAGTAATCCAGGAGTGGATCACTGGACAGCGGTCAAGAACATACTGAAATACCTGAAAAGGACTAAGGACATGTTTCTCGTTTATGGAGGTGACAAAGAGCTAGTCGTAAATGGTTACGTCGATGCAAGCTTTGACACTGATCCGGACGATTCTAAATCGCAAACCGGATATGTGTTTATATTAGACGGTGGAGCTGTCAGTTGGTGCAGTTCTAAACAAAGCGTCGTGGCGGGATCTACATGTGAAGCGGAGTACATAGCTGCTTCTAAAGCAGCAAATGAAGGAGTCTGGATGAAGGAGTTCATTTCCGATCTAGGTGTCATACCTAGTGCATCGGGACCAATGAAGATCTTCTATGACAATACTGGTGCAATTGCCTTGGCAAAAGAATCCAGATTTCACAAGAGGACCAAGCGCATCAAGAGATGCTTCAATTCCATCCGGGACCAAGCCCAGGTGGGAGACATAGAGATTTGCAAGATACATACGGATCTGAATGTTCCAGACCCGTTGACTAAGCCTCTTCCACGAGCAAAACATGATTAGCACCAAGACTCCATGGGTGTTAGAATCATTACTGTGTAATCTAGATTATTGACTCTAGTGCAAGTGGGAGACTGAAGGAAATATGCCCTAGAGGCAATAATAAAGTTGTTATTTATTTCCTCATATCATGGTAAATGTTTATTATTCATGCTAGAATTGTATTAACCGGAAACATAATACATGTGTGAATACATAGACAAACATAGTGTCACTAGTATGCCTCTACTTGACTAGCTCGTTAATCAAAGATGGTTATGTTTCGTAACCATATACATGTGTTGTCATTTGATTAACGGGATCACATCATTAGGAGAATGATGTGATTGACCTGACCCCTTCCGTTAGCTTAGCACTTGATCGTTTAGTATGTTGCTATTGCTTTCTTCATGACTTATACATGTTCCTATGACTATGAGATTATGTAACTCCCGTTTACCAGAGGAACACTTTGTGTGCTACCAAACGTCACAAAGTAACTGGTTTATTATAAAGGTGCTCTACAGGTGTCTCCAAAGGTACTTGTTGAGTTGACGTATTTCGAGATTAGGATTTGTCACTCTGATTTTCGGAGAGGTATCTCTGGGCCCTCTCGGTAATGCACATCACTATAAGCCTTGCAAGCAATGTAGCTAATGAGTTAGTTATGGAATGATGCATTACGTAACGAGTAAAGAGACTTGCCGGTAACGAGATTGAACTAGGTATTAAGATACCAACGATCGAATCTCGGGCAAGTAACATACCGATGACAAAGGGAACAACGTATGTTGTTATGCGGTTTGACTGATAAAGATCTTCGTAGAATATGTAGGAGCCAATATGAGCATCCAGGTTCTGCTATTGGTTATTGACCGGAAACAGTTCTAGGTCATGTCTACATAGTTCTCGAACCCGTAGGGTCCGCACGCTTAACATTACGATGACAATTATATTATGAGTTTATGAGTTTTGATGTACTGAAGGTTGTTCGGAGTCCCGGATGTGACCACGGACATGATGAGGAGTCTCGAAATGGTCGAGATATAAAGATCGATATATTGGACGACTATATTTGGACACCAGAAAGGTTCCGGGTGAGATTGGGACTATACCGGAGCTCCGGGAGGTTATCGGAACCCCCCCCCCAGTAGGTATATGGGCCTTATTGGGCCTTAGTGGAAAGGAGGAAGAAGGAGCAAAGGAGGGGGCGCGCCCCCCCAAGCCCAATCTGAATTGGGAGGGGGGCCGGCCCCCCTTTCCTTCTTCCCTCCCCTCTCTTCCTTCCCTCTCCTACTCCTAATAGGAAAGGGGGGCCAAACCTACTTGGAGTAGGATTGCCCCCCTAGGGC
>NC_041385.1:254730809-254772365 GCF_002162155.2 Triticum dicoccoides
TCTCCCCCTTGGACGGCCCCCACCTCCTCCCCCCTTTATATACGGAGGAGGGGGGCACCCCATAGACACACAAGTTGATCTTCGTGATCGTTCCTTAGCCGTGTGCGGTGCCCCCCTCCACCATATTCCACCTTGGCCATCTTGTAGCGGTGCTTAGGCGAAGCCCTGCGTCGGTAGAACATCATCACCGTCACCACGCCGTCGTGCTGACGGGACTCATCCCCGACACCCTGCTGGATCGGAGTCCGGGGATCGTCATCGAGCTGAACGTGTGCTGAACTCGGAGGTGCCGTATGTTCGGTACTTGGATCGGTTGGATTGTGAAGATGTACGACTACATCAACCGTCTTGTTCTAACGCTTCCGCTTTAGGTCTACGAGGGTACCTGGACAACACTCTCCCCTCTCGTTGCTATGCATCACCATGATCTTGCGTGCGCGTAGGAATTTTTTTTGAAATTACTACGTTCCCCAACAAGTAAAGCATGCAAATTGCAATAATGTAAAGGGATGGGATTGGAGTGTGCAAACGCAATTTGGAGTCACGGAGATTTTTGAGCCATGGTTCCAATAGGTGGTGCTATCGTACATCCACGTTGATGGAGACTTCTGTTGGGTAACATAGTAATTTCAAAAAAATTCCTACGCACACGCAAGATCATGGTGATGCATAGCAACGAGAGGGGATAGTGTTGTCTACGTACCCTCGTAGACCGAAGCGGAAGCGTTGACGCAACGTAGAGGAAGTAGTCGTACGTTTTCCCGGTCCAACCAATCCAAGCACCGTTACTCCGGCACCTCCGAGTTCTTGACACACGTACAGCTCGATGACGCACACCGAACTCCGATCCAGCAGAGGTATGGGGAAGAGTTCCGTCAGCACGACGGCGTGGTGACGATCTTGATGTTCAACTGTCGCAGGGCTTCGCCTAAGCACCGCTACAATATGACCGAGGTGTAATATCATGGAGGGGGCACCGCACACGGCTAAGGAACGATCACGATGATCAACTTGTGTGTCTATGGGGTGCCCCCGCCCCCGTATATAAAGGAGGAGAGGAGGAGGGGGTCGGCCAAGAGGGGAGGCGCGCCCTAGGGGGGGCAAACCTACTCCAAGTAGGTTTGGCCCCCCTTTCCTATTAGGAGTAGGAGAGGGAAGGAAGAGAGGGGAGGGAAGAAGGAAAGGGGGGGCCGACCCCCCTCCCAATTCGGATTGGGCTTGGGGGGGCGCCCCCTCCTTTGCTCCTTCTCCCTCCCTTCCACTAAGGCCCAATAAGGCCCATATACTTACCGGGGGGTTCCGGTAACCTCCCGGAACTCCGGTATAATCCCAATCTCATCCGGAACCTTTCCGGTGTCCAAATATATCCGTACAATATATCAATCTTTATGTCTCGACCATTTCGAGACTCCTCGTCATGTCCGTGATCACATCCGGGACTCCGAACAACCATCGGTACATCAAAATACATAAACTCATAATAAAACTATCATCGAAACCTTAAGCGTGCGGACCCTACGGTTCGAGAACAATGTAGACATGACCGAGACACGTCTCCGGTCAATAACCAATAGCGGGACCTGGATGCCCATATTGGTTCCTACATATTCTACGAAGATCTTTATCGGTCAGACCGCATAACAACATACGTTGTTCCCTTTGTCATCGGTATGTTACTTGCCCGAGATTCGATCGTCGGTATCCAATACCTAGTTCAATCTTGTTACCAAAAAGTCTCTTTACTCGTTCCGTAATACATCATCTCACAACTAACTCATTAGTTGCAATGCTTGCAAGGCTTAAGTGATGTGCATTACCGAGAGGGCCCAGAGATACCTCTCCGACATTCGGAGTGACAAATCCTAATCTCGAAATACGCCAACCCAACAAGTACCTTTGGAGACACCTGTAGAGCACCTTTATAATCACCCAGTTACGTTGTGACGTTTGGTAGCACACAAAGTGTTCCTCCGGTAAACGGGAGTTGCATAATCTCATAGTCATAGGAACATGTATAAGTCATGAAGAAAGCAATAGCAACATACTAAACGATCGGGTGCTAAGCTAACGGAATGGGTCATGTCAATCAGATCATTCAACTAATGATGTGATCTCGTTAATCAAATAACAACTCCTTGTTCATGGTTTAGGAAACATAACCATCTTTGATTAACAAGCTAGTCAAGTAGAGGCATACTAGTGACATTCTGTTTGTCTATATATTCACACATGTATTATGTTTCCGGTTAATACAATTCTTGCATGAATAATAAACATTTATCATGATATAAGGAAATAAATAATAACTTTATTATTGCCTTTAGGGCATATTTCCTTCAGTCTCCCACTTGCACTAGAGTCAATAATCTAGATTACATAGTAATGATTCTAACACCCATGGAGTCTTGGTGTTGATCATGTTTTGATCCTGGAAGAGGCTTAGTCAACGGGTCTGCAACATTCAGATCCGTATGTATCTTGCAAATCTCTATGTCTCCCACCTGGACTAGATCCCGGATGGAATTGAAGCGTCTCTTGATGTGCTTGGTTCTCTTGTGAAATCTGGATTCCTTCGCTAAGGCAATCGCTCCAGTATTGTCACAAAAGATTTTCATTGGACCCGATGCACTAGGTATGAAACCTAGATCGGATATGAACTCCTTCATCCAGACTCCTTCATTGGCTGCTTCCGAAGCAGCTATGTATTCCGCTTCACACGTAGATCCCGCCACGACGCTTTGCTTCGAACTGCACCAACTGACAGCTCCACCGTTTAATGTAAACACGTATCCGGTTTGCGATTTAGAATCGTCCGGATCAGTGTCAAAGCTTGCATCAACGTAACCATTTACGATGAGCTCTTTGTCACCTCCATATACGAGAAACATATCCTTAGTCCTTTTCAGGTACTTCAGGATGTTCTTGACCGCTGTCCAGTGATCCACTCCTGGATTACTTTGGTACCTCCCTGCTAAACTTATAGCAAAGCACACATCAGGTCTGGTACATAGCATTGCATACATGATAGAGCCTATGGCTGAAGCATAGGGAACATTTTTCATTTTCTCTCTATCTTCTACAGTGGTCGGGCTTTGAGTCTTACTCAACTTCACACCTTGCAATACAGGCAAGAACCCTTTCTTTGCTTGATCCATTTTGAACTTCTTCAAAACTTTGTCAAGGTATGTGCTTTGTGAAAGTCCAATTAAGCGTTTTGATCTATCTCTATAGATCTTAATGCCCAATATGTAAGCAGCTTCACCGAGGTCTTTCATTGAAAAACTTTTATTCAAGTATCCCTTTATGCTATCCAGAAATTCTATATCATTTCCAATCAATAATATGTCATCCACATATAATATTAGAAATGCTACAGAGCTCCCACTCACTTTCTTGTAAATGCAGGCTTCTCCAAAAGTCTGTATAAACCCAAATGCTTTGATCACACTATCAAAACGTTTATTCCAACTCCGAGATGCTTGCACCAGTCCATAAATGGATCGCTGGAGCTTGCACACTTTGTTAGCTCCCTTTGGATCGATAAAACCTTCTGGTTGCATCATATACAACTCTTCCTCCAGAAATCCATTCAGGAATGCAGTTTTTACATCCATTTGCCAAATTTCATAATCATAAAATGCGGCAATTGCTAACATGATTCGGACAGACTTAAGCATCGCTACGGGTGAGAAGGTCTCATCGTAGTCAACCCCTTGAACTTGTCAAAAACCTTTTGCAACAAGTCGAGCTTTGTAGACAGTAACATTACCGTCAGCGTCAGTCTTCTTCTTGAAGATCCATTTATTCTCAATTGCTTGCCGACCATCGGGCAAGTCAACCAAAGTCCATACTTTGTTCTCATACATGGATCCCATCTCGGATTTCATGGCTTCAAGCCATTTTGTGGAATCTGGGCTCACCATCGCTTCTTCATAGTTCGTAGGTTCATCATGATCTAGTAGCATGACTTCCAGAATAGGATTACCGTACCACTCTGGTGCGGATCTTACTCTGTTTGACCTACGAGGTTCTGTATTAACTTGATCTGAAGTTCTATGATCATCATCATCAACTTCCTCACTAGTTGGTTTTGACGTCACAGAAACCGGTTCCTGTGATGTATTATTTTCCAACAAGGGAGTAGGTACAGTTACCTCATCAAGTTCTACTTTCCTCCTACTCACTTCTTTCGAGAGAAACTCCTTCTCTAGAAAGGATCCATTCTTAGCAACGAATGTCTTGCCTTCGGATCTGTGATAGAAGGTGTACCCAACTGTCTCCTTTGGGTATCCTATGAAGACACATTTCTCCGATTTGGGTTCGAGCTTATCAGGTTGAAGCTTTTTCACATAAGCATCGCAGCCCCAAACTTTAAGAAACGACAACTTTGGTTTCTTGCCAAACCATAGTTCATAAGGTGTCGTCTCAACGGATTTTGATGGTGCCCTATTTAACGTGAATGTGGCCGTCTCTAAAGCATAACCCCAAAACGATAGCGGTAAATCTGTAAGAGACATCATAGATCGCACCATATCAAGTAAAGTACGATTATGACGTTCGGACACACCATTACGCTGTGGTGTTCCGGGTGGCGTGAGTTGCGAAACTATTCCGCATTGTTTCAAGTGTAGACCAAACTCGTAACTCAATATTCTCCTCCACGATCAGATCGTAGAAACTTTATTTTCTTGTTACGATGATTTTCAACTTCACTCTGAAATTCTTTGAACTTTGCAAATGTTTCAGACTTATGCTTCATCAAGTAGATATACCCATATCTGCTTAAATCATCTGTGATGGTGAGAAAATAACGATATCCGCCACGAGCCTCAACATTCATCGGACCACATACATCTGTATGTATGATTTCTAACAAATCTGTTACTCTCTCCATAGTACCGGAGAACGGTGTTTTGGTCATCTTGCCCATGAGGCACGGTTCGCAAGTACCAAGTGATTCATAATCAAGTGGTTCCAAAAGACCATCAGTATGGAGTTTCTTCATGCGTTTTACACCGATATGACCTAAACGGCAGTGCCACAAATAAGTTGCACTATCATTATCAACTCTGCATCTTTTGGCTTCAACACTATGAATATGTGTATCACTACTATCGAGATTCATCAAAAATAGACCACTCTTCAAGGGTGCATGACCATAAAAGATATTACTCATATAAATAGAACAACCATTATTCTCTGATTTAAATGAATAACCGTCTCGCATCAAACAAGATCTAGATATAATGTTCATGCTCAACGCTGGCACCAAATAACAATTATTTAGGTCTAATACTAATCCCGAAGGTAGATGTAGAGGTAGCGTGCCGACCGCGATCACATCGACTTTGGAACCATTTCCCACGCGCATCGTCACCTCGTCCTTTGCTAGTGTTCGCTTAATCCGTAGTCCCTGTTTCGAGTTGCAAATATTAGCAACAGAACCAGTATCAAATACCCAGGTGCTACTGCGAGCTCTAGTAAGGTACACATCAATAACATGTATATCACATATACCTTTGTTCACCTTGCCATCCTTCTTATCCGCCAAATACTTGGGGCAGTTCCGCTTCCAGTGACCAGTCTGCTTGCAGTAGAAGCACCCAGTTTCAGGCTTAGGTCCAGACTTGGGTTTCTTCTCTTGAGCGGCAACTTGTTTGTTGTTCTTCTTGAAGTTCCCCTTCTTCTTCCCTTTGCCCTTTTTCCTGAAACTAGTGGTCTTGTTGACCATCAACACTTGATGCTCCTTCTTGATTTCTACCTCCGCAGCCTTTAGCATTTGCGAAGATCTCGGGAATCGTCTTATCCATCCCTTGCATATTATAGTTCATCACGAAGGTCTTGTAGCTTGGTGGAAGTGATTGGAGAATTTTGTCAATGACGCTATCATCCGGAAGAGTAACTCCCAGTTGAATCAAGTGATTACAATACCCAGACATCTTGAGTATGTGCTCACTGACAGAACTATTCTCCTCCAGCTTGCAGCTATAGAACTTATTGGAGACTTCGTATCTCTCAATCCGGGCATTCTTCTGGAATATTAACTTCAACTCCTGGAACATCTCATATGCTCCATGACGTTCAAGACGTCGTTGAAGTCCCAGTTCTAAGCTGTAAAGCATGGCACATTGAACTATCGAGTAGTCATCAGCTTTGCTCTGCCAGACGTTCTTAACATGGTCAGTTGAATCAGCAGCAGGCCTGGCATCCAGCGGTGCTTCCAGGACGTAATTTTTCTGTGCAGCAATGAGGATAATCCTCAAGTTACGGACCCAGTCCGCGTAGTTGCTACCATCATCTTTCAACTTAGCTTTCTCAAGGAACGCATTAAAATTCAATGGAACAACAGCACGGGCCATCTATCTACAATCAACATAGACAAGCAAGATACTATCAGGTACTAAGTTCATGATAAATTTAAGTTCAATTAATCATATTACTTAAGAACTCCCACTTAGACAAACATCTCTCTAGTCATCTAAGTGATCACGTGACCCAAATCAACTAAACCATAACCGATCATCTCGTGAGATGGAGTAGTTTTCAATGGTGAACATCTTATGTTGATCATATCTACTATATGATTCACGCTCGACCTTTCGGTCTCCGTGTTCCGAGGCCATATCTGCATATGCTAGGCTCATCAAGTTTAACCTGAGTATTCTGCGTGTGCAAAACTGGCTTGCACCCGTTGTAGATGGACGTAGAGCTTATCACACCCGATCATCACGTGGTGTCTGGGCATGACGAACTTTGGCAACGGTGCATACTCAGGGAGAACACTTCTTGCTAATTTTTAGTGAGAGATCATCTTAAAATGCTACCGTCAATCAAAGCAAGATAAGATGCATAAAGGATAAACATCACATGCAATCAATATAAGTGATATGATATGGCCATCATCATCTTGTGCTTGTGATCTCCATCTCTGAAGCACCATCATGATCACCATCGTCACCGGCGCGACACCTTGATCTCCATCGTAGCATCGTTGTCATTTACGCCATCTATTGCTTCTACGACTATCGCTACCGCTTAGTGATAAAGTAAAGCAATTACAGGGCGTTTGCATTTCATACAATAAAGCGACAACCATATGGCTCCTGCCAGTTGCCGATAACTTCGGTTACAAAACATGATCATCTCATACAATAAAATATAGCATCACGTCTTGGCCATATCACATCACAACATGCCCTGCAAAAACAAGTTAGACGTCCTCTACTTTGTTGTTGCAAGTTTTACGTGGCTGCTACGGGCTTAAGCAAGAACCAATCTCACCTACGCATCAAAACCACAACGATAGTTTGTCAAGTTGATGCTGTTTTAACCTTCGCAAGGACCGGGCGTAGCCACACTCGGTTCAACTAAAGTTGGAGAAACTGACACCCACTAGTCACCTGTGTGCAAAGCACGGCGGTAAAACCAGTCTCGCGTAAGCGTACGCGTAATGTCGGTCCGGGCCGCTTCATCCAACAATACCGCCGAACCAAAGTATAACATGCTGGTAAGCAGTATGACTTATATCGCCCACAACTCGCTTGTGTTCTACTCGTGCATATAACATCAAACCATAAAACCTAGGCTCGGATGCCACTGTTGGGTAACGTAGTAATTTCAAAAAAATTCCTACGCACACGCAAGATCATGGTGATGCATAGCAACGAGAGGGGAGAGTGTTGTCTACATACCCTCGTAGACCGAAGCGGAAGCGTTGACGCAACGTAGAGGAAGTAGTCGTACGTCTTCCTGGTCCAACCGATCCAAGCACCGTTACTCCGGCACCTCCGAGTTCTTGACACACGTACAGCTCGATGACGCACCCCGAACTCCGATCCAGTAGAGGTACGGGGAAGAGTTCCGTCAGCACGACGGCGTGGTGACGATCTTGATGTTCAACTGTCGCAGGGCTTCGCCTAAGCACCGCTACAATATGACTGAGGTGTAATATCGTGGAGGGGGGCACCGCACACGGCTAAGGAACGATCACGATGATCAACTTGTGTGTCTATGGGGTGCCCCCGCCCCCGTATATAAAGGAGGAGAGGAGGAGGGGGCCGGCCAAGAGGGAAGGCGCGCCCTAGGGGGGGCAAACCTACTCCAAGTAGGTTTGGCCCCCCTTTCCTATTAGGAGTAGGAGAGGGAAGGAAGAGAGGGGAGGGAAGAAGGAAAGGGGGGGCGGCCCCCCTCCCAATTCGGATTGGGCTTGGGGGGGCGCGCCCCCTCCTTTGCTCCTTCTCCATCCCTTTCACTAAGGCCCAATAAGGCCCATATACTTACCGGGGGGTTCCAGTAACCTCCCGGAACTCCGGTATAATCCCAATCTCATCCAGAACCTTTCCGGTGTCCAAATATATCCGTCCAATATATCAATCTTTATGTCTCGACCATTTTGAGACTCCTCGTCATGTCCGTGATCACATCCGGGACTCCGAACAACCTTCGGTACATCAAAATACATAAACTCATAATAAAATTGTCATCAAAACCTTAAGCGCGCGGACCCTACGATTCGAGAACAATGTAGACATGACCGAGACACGTCTCCGGTCAATAACCAATAACGGGACCTGGATGCCCATATTGGTTCCTACATATTCTACGAAGATCTTTATCGGTCAGACCGCATAACAACATACGTTGTTCCCTTTGTCATCAGTATGTTACTTGCCCGAGATTCGATCGTCGGTATCCAATACCTAGTTCAATCTTGTTACCGGCAAGTCTCTTTACTTGTTCCGTAATACATCATCTCGCAACTAACTCATTAGTTGCAATGCTTGCAAGGCTTAAGTGATGTGCATTACCGAGAGGGCCCAGAGATACCTCTCCGACATTCAGAGTGACAAATCCTAATCTCGAAATACGCCAACCCAACAAGTACCTTTGGAGACACCTGTAGAGCACCTTTATAATCACCCAGTTACGTTGTGACGTTTGGTAGCACACAAAGTGTTCCTCCGGTAAACGGGAGTTGCATAATCTCATAGTCATAGGAACATGTATAAGTCATGAAGAAAGCAATAGCAACATACTAAACGATCGGGTGCTAAGCTAACGGAATGGGTCATGTCAATCAGATCATTCAACTAATGATGTGATCTCGTTAATCAAATAACAACTCCTTGTTCATGGTTTAGGAAACATAACCATCTTTGATTAACAAGCTAGTCAAGTAGAGGCATACTAGTAACATTCTGTTTGTCTATATATTCACACATGTATTATGTTTCCGGTTAATACAATTCTAGCATGAATAATAAACATTTATCATGATATAAGGAAATAAATAATAACTTTATTATTGCCTCTAGGGCATATTTCCTTCAACTTCAACCCACGAAGGGTAACGGTTGCGCAAGTCCACGGAGGGCTCCACCCATGAAGGGTCCACAAAGAAGCAACCTTGTCTATCCCACCATGGTCGTCGCCCACGAAGGACTTGCCTCACTAGGGTAGATCTTCACGAAGTAGGCGATCTCCTCGCCCTTACAAACTCCTTGGTTCAACTCCACAATCTTGTCGGAGGCTCCCAAGTGACACCTAGCCAATCTAGGAGACACCACTCTCCAAGAAGTAACAAATGGTGTGTTGATGATGAACTCCTTGCTCTTGTGCTTCAAATGATAGTCTCCCCAACACTCAACTCTCTCTCACAGGATCTGGATTTGGTGGAAAGAAGATTTGAGTGGAAAGCAACTTGGGGAAGGCTAGAGATCAAGATTTATGTGGTAGGAATGGAATATGTTGACCTCAACACTAGTGTAGGTGGTTCTCTCTTAGAAAATATATGTTGGAAGTGTAGGCATGTTCTGATGGCTCCTCCTCGAATGAAGAGTGGGTGGAGGGGTATATATAGCTTCCACACAAAATCTAACCGTTACACACAACTTACCAAACTCGGTTGGAGCGATTTAGTAAATAATGTGACCGTTAGGATTTTCGGTGGGACCGACATGTCATCTCGGTGGGACCGATATGGTTAGGGTTAGGGCATAACGTGATCTCGGTGAGACCGATTACACAAACTCGGTGAGACCGATTTTGGTAATAGACACACAAAGGGTTGGTCAGGCTAACTCGGTGGGACCTTCACTAATCTCGATTAGACCAAAACGTTGCGAATGGGAACAGAGAGTTTGTATTGTAATCTCGGTACGTCTGATTACACAAACTCGGTAAGACCGATTTTGGTAATGGACACACACAGAGAGATTACAATCCCATCTCGGTGAGACCGAGATCCATATCGGTGAGACCGAAAAGACTAGGGTTTCTGGCAGTGGCTATGTCATGAGAACTCGTTGGCGTCGGATAGAAAGATTCGGTAAGGCCGATTTTGACTTTTCGTTTGGGACATATGTGGATGTGAGAAAGTGGTTGAGGGCTTTGGAGCATATCACTAAGCACTTTGAGCAAGCAAGCCATTATGCAACACCTCATCCCCTCTTAATAGTATTGGCTTTCCTATGGACTCAATGTGATCTTGGATCACTAAAAGTAAAATGTAGAATCTTGTGCTTTGAGCTTGAGCCAATCCTTTGTCCTTAGCATCTTGAAGGGGTTCCACATCCTCTAGTCCATGCCACTCCATTGTTGAACTTATCTGAAACATACTAGGTAAAAGTATTAGTCCAACAAGAGATATGTTGGCATTAATTACCAAAATCACCCAGGGAGCACTTGTGCTTTCAACGTCTCGCAATCCATATCCCCCATAGGTTTGCCGTCAACCGGGTGAACCAATCAGGTGAAAAGCACATCCATCAAAGTAAACATCCAATTTATAGAATAAGGTACAGCCATGGCCATCATCTGGTCAAAAAGCTCCAGGTCAATTAATGCCCACACATATCTCGCCATTGAGCACTCAATAAGACTGTGCCTCCAAGAGTCACGCATGCCACAAACTGAACATCCATCTATGTCAGACATATTTCTATCTGTTCGAACATCCTCAATGGGTAATGAATGTTAGGCCAATCTCATTTGCTGGTACTAGACATTTCAAAGAGTGGTCCAAGACTTCTCATTTGTTGCATTATTCGAGGAGCCCGGCGCTCATCAAGCCAATCTTGGCAACACTTTTTTGTTGCCACAATCATCCTATACACCGACCGTATCGAAAAGATTCCTGATTTCTCAAAGTTCCAGGACCATAAATCCTCCACATTGCAGGTACAAATAGGAATATGCATAATTGACAAAGCATCATATGGTAGAAAGACTTGCATGATAACCTTGTTGTTCCATCTTGTGTTCGTGATGTCAAGTAGTTCTGAAACAAGCTGCGGTGGGTGAATCACAAGCGAGATGATTGGGCACATATTTTCCTGTCTTGGGATCCAGTTGAAGTTCCATATTTCAGTGGTTGTACCATTGCCAATTCGCCTAATCAGCCCTTGCTTAAGGGTATCACGTCCCTTAATGATTGCACTCCAAATATGTGATGGATGAGTCCCAAGTGTTGCATTCAAAAAAATGAACTTCTCGAAAGTACACTGCCTTCAGTATTCTTGCACTTAATGAGTATGGGTTCTCTAGGATTCTCCAAGCCTATCTTGCAAGAAGCCCAAGATTGAAAATTTTGAAGTCCTTGAAACTCTGATCCCTAGACATGCTCACCGTATCCCCAGCATGGGTTGCGCTCGCCTCTTTTACTCCCCACCAAAAGGCTTTGATCATAGATGTGAGGCGTTCACACAAACCCCACGACAGTTTAAAACAAGACATTGACAGTTGGGGTGTTGGGAGTTTTAGCTCCCGTGGCTCGCTGGCATGTGAAAGCTGGGGTGTCAGCCCCCAGATGTGTGTAGTTCTGTGTTTTTCTATCCAGTGTCCTTGCATGTTCTAGGTCTAGTCACACGTTATCCCCTCGCTTCTCTTGTTGAGGTGAGGGAGGGGTGTGGAACCTAGCTGGTGGTTTTGCTGTGTTTGGGTAGTAGCCAAATTGTTGGTTTAGTCAATAAAATCGGGGAAGAAATCGGAAATTCACTTTGGCTCATAGGTATATATGCACCCATTGTCTAAATACACTTTTTAAAAAGTTTAAAAAAATAGAGAAAAAATCCCACGTGCAAATCCCGACATTATATGTGCGTGCACCAAGTTTCGATGAAAAGGGACATTTTTTGTGGCTTGTGTAAAAAAAGACATTTTTTGATGCTTGATTGCAGCTATTCACGAGGCATTTCTTTATCTTTTTCATACATGCCACAAAAAATGTCCTTTTCACCCAAATTTTGTGTGCGGACATAGGATGCTCGGATGTACACGTTGGATTTTTTTCAATTTTTTTCACATTTTGAAATGTTTCTTATACGTATTTCATAATAGGTGTATTCTAAATATACTAAACCTAGCTAGGTTTGATTTACCTAGATTTTTTGACTTTTTTCTATCAGTGAAAATGGGGCCAATGGGGAGGCGACACCTTAGTTAGTGGGGGATCTAGCTGGGTAGGATCTGGGTGTGCCCAATGATTTTACATAGGATTGAGACATTCCGTTTGTTGCATTGTCAGTTTGTGTGTGAGTGCATGTATCTGATTTGACTACATAGATCAAATGGATCTTGCCGATTAGCTTTTTTGGCAGTTTGTATGCAGCGCGGACGTGGTGGTTGCGATGTGCATACAATTTGCATGTCCAGAATTGTCTCAGCCATTGCCGATTGGTGTGGGCAGGTGCAGCTTTTCCCCCTCCCATGTGTTGGTTATACTGGGGCCGCCACGTTGTATGATACTCCCTTTGTAAACTAATATAAAAGCACTTAGATCATTAAAGTAATGATCTAAACGCTCTTATATAAGTTTACGAAGGGAGTACTGTAAAAAGTTTAACATTTTTCTTCCCATCTATCCACATCTCTCTGGAAGGATCGTAGCAAAGACGTGCCCGACTGAACCACCGCTTCGCCGCCATATGACCCCTATAAAATCTGCCCTGCTGTTTACTCCCAGCATCGCCATTCCTCGGTCCGCCGTGGAGTAGTGGTAAGCCCATCCAACCCGTCTGCGCTTCAAGCTCGTGGCTGCTGTGATCGACCTCATGCTAGCCGTCGTCACCTCGCCCCGCTCTCCTCTAACCCTGCTTTATCTTCCGTCTTGTTTGGCCGTTCCATCCCCTGCTCCACGTCCAGAGGTGTCGCGGAGTCCCGGCGACCGAGGCCGTCGGGTACGCGGTGATGGCATATGCGCGCACACTGGCTAGGGCGGAGGCCCTGATCGCCGCCGGAGTGTGCCTTGTGGACACGGCGGCCTCCGTCGCCGCTACCTCCGACATGGTCTTCATGGTGGTCGACGATCTCCGAAAGATCATGGTCGGCAACCCCGACGACGTTCGTGTCGTCGTCGGCTGTGCCATGGCAGACCGCCAACAAGAAGGTGCCCGGAGGGAGGTGCATGCAGAATTGCAGACTATGGTGGCGGTCACGAACGTGACAATGGTGTGTGGGCACGTGAGTTCCATCGGGTTGTTGCTGAGACCATCGGCATCGACGATCCTCGGAAGGCTTGCAGCACATGAACACAACCTGATGAGCTGCGGGCCTCCGATTTCTGCCGGTAGAAGCAGAAGGGGTGCAGGGACATGGCGGTGCGGATGAGAGGTTGTGGCGTCATCTTCGCCGCGGACGCTTCAAAGACCTGCAGCACGGCCGTCGGGTGTTGTCGTCTCCGCCTCACGCTCCCGTAACAGAACAGCGTCAGCGCCATGGCCCTCGACTCCGGGAACCTATGGCCCCTTCATCCTGGCCGCGACCGCCCCCTATGGCCCTCTGCATCGATGACGGGTGGACCCCGAGTGCGGACGAAGGGAACTGTGACACTGTAGGCCTCGCCACTGCAGGGCTCTTGGTCGTTTCCATGCAACCGAAGTCGCGACCGTGAGTCGCGTCATGTAGCCCCCGCCTGTACGCAACCATCTCGGGTGCAAGAAAGCACGCCGCCCAGCCGTGCCCGCGATCAGTCGCCATGGCTGACGCCGCAGGCTGCGTCGCCTCAGACGCTCAGTAATCAGTGTCTGTGCGTTGCCTTGGCGGTGTTGTACTGCAGGTTGCTTAGTATCCGTGCCTTTCTCCCTGCATCTGCCCAGATCGATGCAGCACATGCTATCCTGGTGGTGACCACCACGGCCAGAAGCAGCATCCAAGAGGCCAGACATGCTTGCTCTTGGCAGCCGTTCGCTCACTTGCTGCACGGCAGCACCGATACACAGCATAGGCCACTGTCGTTGGCGTACTGGCTCCCGGGCAGCGTGTTGATCTACCCGTGCTAGGGTATTTCTTCTATGTATTCGTTGTTAGAGACATTGGGCAGCACGACGAAGGAGAGGCCGGAGAGCATTTTCGGTACAAGATCCACCGTGACGAATTCGTTTTGCTAAAATTTGGTTCAGTTACACGCCTAAGTAATCGCTATAGCCTGACTCTGTATGTGTCGATCATGAGCAACTTGATAAAGCTATAATGTCGTCTTTGGTTAACAACTGCACTTCTAAATTCTAAGGTCAATGTAGTAAATCTAGACGTGAATTGCAATCAAGATTAGTCATTAGATGTTCTCTCTTTCTTTGACCTTGATTAAGATTGTGTTATCAGGAAAAGGTAATTATGTATCTCCCTTGATGCATAATTTTGCAAATTAGATTGCATAGCTGTGTTGCTGGACATGCTTCTCAACAATACCTGCATAGGTCACCACGTTACAGCCAAGAGCAGTGGCCAAGATGCCGCACCGAAATAGAGCTTCCCTTCGATGGTTTTTGAACAAGCTCTCAAATTGAAGGTGCATAGTGTTGCTCCCATCCTTTTTTGTAACTAAAACTGCGAATAATTGCATGCTTGATATAAACTATAGTTGACGTAGTGAGTGGCTCTCTGAAATGATTCCATATTATGGCAAGTTACCAATGTCAAGAGACAAGAGCCAGAACATTGGATTATTTTATCTACTTGGATTTTAACATTTCTGATTTATTTCCTTAAGAGGTGTGTAGTGTTAACCGTTCCGTTTGTATCCATGCATTTGTGTGGTCATAATAAATTTAGTTATTTCCCACCTTCAACCTCTTAATGTATTGATGTGATTATTCATCAATCTATTGCTTAAATAGACACGATTAATCGACAAGCGGGGCGTGTCGCCGCGCGGGTTTAGCTAGTCTACACCTAGGAGCCAAAACGTCGCTCTTGGGAAGAAATCCCTTTCACTCAAAAAAACAAGACATTGAATAGACCGGAACCTTGTGCAACCGATTTTTAGGGGAAACATGCTCAGTGGTTTTTTTAGAACACACTACATACGTAGGCACTCATATATACGTGCGTACACTCACCCCTATGAACACATACATTATATCCTTATGAGCATCTCCGAGGGATTGAGCCGGGATATTATTTTGAGATTGATGAAGTCATCACAGGGGCCTTGTAGTCGACGGGAGCGTCTCTCCCACTAAACACGCATCGCCGAAAATCTTAAAATAAATTCAGGATAAATGCGAGCACATGACTTTCTGATAGACTATGAATACCACTATCCTTGACAGGCTGTTTTTTTTTGAGACAATGCTCAGAGCTGTTTGTCTAGTGACGAGAAGATCAGCCTGGCCCATTAACATGACAGGCTGCCTTGACTGTCGCAACTGGCCTGGCCCGATCCGGCTAAGGCCGAAGAATGACGACTTGGAGGCGAAGAAAGAAGAAATCGGACGGCTGCGGCTAGGCGGTGGTCGAATCGTGGCCGCTCCAAAATCGAAGGGTTTTAACCAAGTGAGGCTTGTTCGGTTTTGTTTCCTGCGGCTGCGGCGACAGGTCAGACAGAGCGGAATTCCCTTCCTCCCGCTAGCTCGGGGCGGATCCATCCACCCGGCGGACCATCTCTCATCTCTCTGGGGCGCCATGTCGGAGCACGCCGCCCCGGAGCTACCCAAGAGGTGCCACCACTGCGCAGGGCCCCTCTCCAAGGACATGGTACGGTGACGGCCTTCTCCCCCTTCACATCCGCCGCCGCCGCCGCCGCTATTGTTTTCCATCCCTTTGTAGATTTTGCTAGTGTTGAATCTTCGTCTAGGTTTGCACCCCAATTATAGTGTGACTATTGCTTGTATACTGGTTCGTGTTCAGCTATGTTTGTGTTTGCTAATCAAACGCCTTGTATTATTATTTTTGGACCGATGTAACTGATGCATTTTTGTGCTGTTCTTGTCTGCTTGTACTGATGCGAGATTATACTGTTATAGCTTCCTTCTAAGGCAACTTATGTGGTCAATTGCGCTAATTCATGTTTTTATGTTGATGAAGGAAACTAGCAGCTGGACCGTGACTCCATTAGTTCGAGATAGCTTCTCAATGGTTTGTTCCATCGCCTTTTACCGCCCACCAGTGCAAGTTATTCGTCTTTTTAGTCCAAACTGGAAACTTTCGAAGCATTGCCTTTTGTTTTCTGCTTTCCACCCGTGTACTAATATATAAATATGGCCATATTTGAACAGATTGGTTCCGCTGTTGGGGGTACTGCAGGCGCATTTTATGCGTTTAATCATGGTATGCTGGCTAGCATTTTGGTCAATGAGTGATTGATACATCCAGCTCTTCTAAATTTTCAGTTACTTACGGCATGCTGGTGTATTTGCGTGACAATTGGTTTCATATGTTGTGAGAAATAGTTTTGCTTTCTTCATCATGTGTTGGATGAATTATATATAGTGTTCAGTTTAAGATTCTATAACTTCTTATGCAGCAAACCACCTTGTTTGTCTGGTTGTAACTTGTGAGATGTGTTGCTAGTTTGCATTGTAATACCTGTCATTCATCTTATAGGATCCGCAGTAGCATTTCAAATCTCGTGAAAATATTCAGATATCATCTTATAGGATCCTCAATATCATTTCAAATCTCGTGAAAATATTCAGATATGCATGTACCTTGTTGCTGTATCAAAAATGATTATTAATGTTCTTGTAAAGCACCTCCCCGTAACATGCCTACATGCATGGATTTTTTTATCCCGACAATACTCATTATATTGGCTCAACTTTATTTACATGAAGTGGATTTACCTGCTTGGTATTTTGTTGCAAAGGGATCTAGAATGAAATCGCTTAGCTTTTTATGCCATTTTTTAAATTATGCTATTATACAACTATATATACTAAATAATAATATTATCTTCAGATTAGCATTAACTTTGGAATTTCTTATGTAGCTATGCCTGTTGTTCAGCGTTACATAAAAGGGCCGATGTGGATGCATTTTCTTGTTGGTGTAAGTACAGTGTCCATTTTTCCTTTTTCATACGTTGATATTATCTTATGCATGTTCTTTTTAGCATGAATTATTTGGAATGATGCAGCTCTAAGATGTTCATTTTATCACTTGATGGGCACATTTATATGCTCTAATGGTCATCCACTGCCCAAGCAATTCACAGTGACAACATTAGAACCTACAACAACAACAAATCTTTTCATTCCCAAACAAGTTGGGGTAGGCTAGAGTTGAACCCATAAGATCTCGAAACCTAGTCATGGTTCTGGCACGTGGATAGCATCACAATCCTCCTTCTTTACCCAGGCTTGGAACCGGTTATGTTGAGACAAAATAGGCGGGTTTTTTTTTTGGTGTCATCAAGCTCTAGTTTTCTTGAAATTTCTTTAAGCACGCATCAGTCGTGTAGTCTGGTATGTAAACATAGCACTGAATATTCACTGTGCCAATGTTCTGAGTTTCATACCATTCCGTACATCAGCAAGTTTTATTACTGGGGCGGGTTCCCCAGATTAGCATTGCTTAAGTGTACAGCCAGCTACAGTTGCATCCAAGAGAGTTTATCGCCTTTTATTCCTTTGAGAATTTTTGGTGCAAAGATTGCATTGGGATGCTATTTTTTGTTCAGTCTGATGAGGTCCATTGGTCTGACCCTTTTCCTCCTGCAGGCCCCTCCAGTTGTTGTATTCTCTTCTGCGTGTGCTGGATTAGCAGGTGAAGCAATACTCTTCTGTGTTTTAATATATTTATCTATTTTATGCTTGTAATTCTGCTATCTAAAAATCTGTTCTATTATTATTTCCTTGATGTCATGGTTGGTAGATTATTTTCTGTATTTCACTGGACATCATTACAAGTAATTTATAGAGATGTTCTGCATTGGAACAGTTTTCATTCCTTGGCTCCACTTGACAGTTTTTGTCACTAGTGATGTTTCACTTGGCCTGCCTATGAGCAAGTATAATAACAGGCTTGTAGCCTGGTTACATGGCATGTTTGCTTATGTGGAGGAGTGTGACATGAAAAAGCAAGAGGAATGGGATCTCATGCAAGAGCCTGCCTATACACGTGCTCCTAGGCAACGGCAATTAATATGAAGAAAGAGAAAGAGAGAAGGTGAAAAAAGTATTACGCTTGTAGCCAACCTTTTTATACGAGTGATTGCAAACGATAGCTTTACATGACATGGCAACTTAATATAGCCAGCAGCTGACTACACTATTAGCCATGCTCTATTGGCTATAAAACACGCTTGTACCTTTTGGGGATTCCAAAGCAAATGCTTTTATGAAGTTTCATTGTCATGAAGGCTTCTGGACTGAATTGAACCCCACATTACCTTTTCACTGGTTTGCATTCATTCACACCAATACAGAGTACAAACATGTGATAGTAGATGAGTACGTCCAAACAAAGTTTACACAGGAGGGAAACTAGATCCTGACTGGTGTAGCTGCCAATGAGTGTTGGCCGAAGCTGCATAGCTGTGGGCGTATCGAGTATGAGCCCTGAGTACTGGCCTATAGCTGTCACTTGCATAACCTTCATCAGATACTAGTCTAGCACAACACATGCAAATTTATCCTGTGAACTACACATTTTGTTATTTTGGTGTTTGTAATAGTATTTTCCTTTATTTTGGAGTACTTATGAAGTGCAATATGATATTGGTCTGCTCATTAAGCAAGCGAGGAGAACCTTGTCCTGTCCAATCCAGACCACCCTTTATAAACCAGAAGGTTTAAAGTTCAAACTAGATGCGATGGACACGGACAAAGCCATGTAGATGACCAGGGGAGGTGGTATTGAAGGTGTTTCAAACTGGGCTGCGTCGGTTTTCTGTAGGTTGCTTTTATGTGCAGTAACGTTTTTGAGGAACATGTCTATCTTATAATAATATATGATGCATTAGTACTTGTCTACACCCATTTTTTTTTCTTTTGCATATTCTATGTTAGCTAATTCGTTTTAGAGGAACATGTGTTTTGTTTATTGATGTGATCCTGGAATTGATATGCATTTCCAAACTAACTCACAGATTGGTTAATTATCATATTTGGAACATTTGCATTTGAACTGCAGATTTAATGTGAGGACTAATTAGTGCATTTACAGCAATTACTCTAGTAATAACATTGGAATAGTATAGCAACAATGGTACTGTTCAGGTACATAGGATGTACATTGGAATAGTATAGCAGCTTTTTATTGCAGAGGGTTATTGAGATTACTTGTTCTATCTAGTGTTGCCGTGTTGGTTAGATTACGTTTCATCTTTAGAGTAAGTTACAAATTCTTCTGCAACACACATATTACAGCATTTAAATCTATGATCTTTGCTCTGCCACTGCCATTACTCATTTCTATACGTTTGATGAGCTAAAGTTTTAATTCTATCTGCAGCTGGTACAATTCCAGCCCTTGCACAACTGGTTTCGTCGTCCTGTCATGCCGCCATGTCATCGCCCTCCTTCGCCCGCCCTGCTTCTCCCGATGACATGCACAAGAGCAGAGGCTCCTCGCCATTGTAATTTACTAGCGCAGCCGACCAGCTACTGAATTGTACTGCTCTAAGAAATCTGTGCCACCTTATGAAGGATGTAAATGTTAAGATTTCATGCGGAAGGATGTTTTAACTGACATGTGCTCCTTTCACTTAGTTTTTGTTGGTATCTATTTCTATGTATAGGTTATGCCCTCTATCTTGTGTTAATATTTTGTATTAAAATAAGTATTGCAGTGTTGTGAACCATCTTAAACCAGCCCGAGGTTCAGCTATTTTCTTCTGCAAAATGCAAGCATGCGTTGGTCTATGATTGTTCAACATTGAATTACATTTGATAGGACATGAGTATGTATAAATGCAGTTGTTCGTGATTTGATAGCTTCAGTCGTATTTACCATTGTTCTAGTTGGTGGTGGCTCATGGCGGTGGTCAGGCTCGTCTCACGGCGGCGGCTGGACTTCTTCGGCGTCGGCCCGTTGGTGAGTGGCTTGTGAAGAGCTTCGATCCCTCTTCTCGATGCCCGGGCGCAATCTTCGGCGGTGGGATGGCCCTCTCCCTGCTGCGACCCATCGCTAGTCCCGTGCTCGGGCAACAGGACCTCCTCGTCTCGCGCCCGGCAGCAGGACCTCCTCGTCTCGCGCCCAGCAGCAGGACCGAGCCCGTCTCGCGCCCGGCAGCAGGACCGAGCTCGTCTCGCGCCTGGCAGCAGGACCGAGCTCGTCTTGCGCTCGGAGCTGTAGGACGAATCGATGGACTTGTGTGCCCCGGGATCTGATCGTCTCTTCCGTTGGGGTAGCGGCGGGTGTCGGTTGTGGTGGTTCCTAGGTCTTGGATTCCGGGGCGGCGGCCCTAGTGGTGGTTGCGCAGTGCTCACGGGCAGAGGCCGTCGCTTGGTGCTGCCCGGTGGCCATGGCCGTGTGGGCGGCGTGGTTGTCGGGGTGCGGCGTTTGATGGCAGTGAGTATTGGCCGGGGTAAAAACCTGCTCTTTCTTCGGATAGACCGGCGGCGGCGTAGCTCGTTCCCTTCTTGAAGGCGTCGTCGCGGCTCTCATTGTCTGTCGTGTGGCTCCGGGGGAAACCTTGATCCTCGGATCAGGCGGTGGCGACGCTCCCGTGTCGTACCCTTCCTGGAGGCACCGTCTTGGAGCCCACAGTTCGTCGTATGCGGCTGCATCTCTTCGTGGTGGCGTGTTCACTGGTGGAGTCCCGGGTGCTCGACTAGTGCTGGGGGTCGTGTTGCTGCGCTCAGCGCCTATGTATCCCGCCTTGGGTGTGTGCGTGTGTTGTGGTGGTGTGCGTATGTACCTGGATGTTGTTGGTCATTGCTTTATTTATAAAGCGGGGCGAAAGCCTTTTTCGATAAAGTTTGAAACACCGGGCCTTTCGTTTGTTAACTTTTGGGGGGATTTCCATAGATTTTTATCCCCTTATGTATGTCATTTCTTTCACAGGAAGGTACAGTATGTACGTACTAAATTCCTTAGGATTGTGTCCATATCGATCTAATTCCTTGGGATTCGTTCCATTGAGTGAAACCTGATGGAAAAATCCTAACCAGTGGAGTGCGGTGTGCTTGGCAATGGCATTTGATAGAATTAGATAAGCGATTGCTTGTTGAGTGGATGGTATATATTGTCATCGCTGATGCTGTTGCCGATTCGGTGGTAGTGGCTCGTTTGGCCGCCACGTAGTAGATCCTGGCCGTTTCCTGGTGAGTACACTGCATGCAGCTACGTATCTGTATCTTGTATCGTTCATTGGATCGTCGCGCTTAGTTTTGGATGGCATGGAACTCATCATTCGTGTGGAAACGCACTCCGCCTGTCGATGACGATGCATTGCACTTGGCGATGTGGGATGCATCCAATGCTTGCCATGAACTATCCGAAGCTCCATTGCAATCAGTTTCGGGGTCTGCTCGTGCACGCGGATTTCAACCAGGAAGAGTTCGTGAAAAATGTGCTGCACGCTCCCAGAGAAAAGGAAAAGAGTAAAATACACTGACTGTCACTGAACTTGCGTCAATAGCTCACTTTGGTCATCGTACTTCAAAATACGGTCAATATGGTCCCTATATACATCTGTTGGTGATTATACGGTCACTGCCTTATCGTATAGCTTCATATTTTTTTCCGTTGACCGGTCAAACAGTCCAAATGGTGCCTCATCAGCTCAGGTCCCATATGTCAGTGTGATAATAAAGAAATAAATAAAAGAAACTAAAACTATGTTTGTTAGGCGAATCGACAGAGGGGCTTGGTGCAACCCAGAGGCGCTCGCGAATTGAGCGCGCGCGGAAACCTTTGTGATGAAAAATTGGATCAACGTCTTGTTATTTATTTACTCCAGCACAACACACGGACACCACACACCCAGCACGCATGCACGTGCTTCCACAACACACAGGTACAAGAACGCGCGACTACTCTCCTCCTATGCATGCACATCACTTCTCGGTGTCTTGCTCATGGCGCAGCGGCAAGCTCATCGCCTGCTCCCGCCCCCGGCTTCGACGCCGTGCCCGCGTGGTCGTGGACTTGTGGCTTACGTATCTCGCCTGTCGAGGTACTGCCGGGCGGGGGCTGCAGCCGAGCTGGTCGACACTAGCCAGTGTGTGTTCAATCGATCAAATCCATCGAGAGGACATGCATGCATGGCTGTATCCTGTATGTGAGAGCGGATACTCTTGTGCGCGTGTACTAGTGTGAGTATTGTGCTCCGGTGTATGTTGTGTGCATACGTGCTGTGTGCTAGCGTGTGCGTCGCGTGCGTGCGTACAATGTGTTCTCGTCCTGTGTCTGTGTGCGTCGTGGGTAATTTTACTACGGAGTATAAAGTATCAACCAATTTAATTTTTTTACACAAAAAAGGTTGTGCGCTCAACCAGCTAGCTTACGTGGTCAGCGGCGGCGAGCGAGAGATTTATGGTTCCATACCCAACATCCATAATTCTAGTTTAACCCACTCACATGCGGGGATTCACAAAGCCAGAGACGATACTTTTTTACCCCACTGACATGCTGGGCCCACATAGGCTGAGAGAACGCAAGCTGATGAGGCGCCACTTGGACTGCTTGACCGGTCAACCAGAAAAATACGAAGCTACACGGTGAGACAGTGACCGTATAATCATCAACATATGTTTATAGTGACGGTATTGATCATATTCTTAAGTACAATGACCAAAGTGAGCTATCGACGCAAGTTCAATGACCACTAGTGCATTTTACTCAAAGGAAAAACCCGCAGAATTTGGGCGATGAGAGCGAGGCAGGATGATGAGAGGATGGCGCGAAAACGAAAAGACTGCGGGCCTGTTTGGTTTGTGACTAACTTTGTCAAAGATTGCCACACCTAAAGTTAGGTAAGTTTGATCAACTTAGGTGAGTGTTTGGATCAAGCCACATCTTAGGCAAGTCACACTTGGGCCCACATGGCATACACATAAAAAATGTGGCAAGATTCCCTTAGGCCTACCAACTTGTGGCTCTTATTTTGATGAACTAACTTTAGGCAAGCTTGGCAAAAATGTGTCGCAAAGTATGGCAATGCTAGCAAAAATGCTAGACATACAAAGACTTACACACTTTTACTCGCTCCTTCCATCTAACAACCAAACAGCCCCTGCATGTACCACTCTGTGCCGTGCCCACCCCGCGTCCCCGAGCTGCGGTTGGCCGCTGGCGCACAGCACCTCTCCTCCCGGCTCGTATGCCGCCGTCGCTCGCGCTTGGCTGCCGCGCGACACCAGCCACACACATTTTTAAACGCGACACGGACGCTTACACCTCCCCGCCCGTAGCGGAAGCGGAAGCAGTAGCGTCTCGGCACGCACTGCGCCGTCGCCGTCTAGCCCAGCCTGTCGCGCCTTGGCTCTGCCCGCGCTCCCGCCCCTACAAATTCTTCCGCTCAACCAGCCCCTCTCCGCCAACTCCCTCGCGCACACTGAACGAGTGATCCCAAGCGTGGCGTCTTATCTCTCCTCCTCTATACATGGACCGCTACAGAGTGGCGCCGGCGCGGCCTGTCTTCCTCTCTGGCCACCTGCAGCCCGCGGCTGCTAGCCGGCGCTCGGGTGGCGCCGAGCGGGAGCTCGACATCTTCACGGCCGAGCGCTACTTCAACGCCGCGGACGCCGTCAAGTACAGCGCCGCCGCGGTCCATGCGGACCACCCGCCGCGCCAGCTGCCCGTCGCCGCCGTGGACGCGGCTGCAAGCCAGAGCGGCCGCACCGCGGCGTCGTCGGAGCCCAGCTGGAACAGCCGCTCCGGGCTGCTCGCCAGCAACCAGTCGCCGTCCGCGGCTAGGCAGCACGACAAGGGCTATGGCAGTGGCGTCAACGGCGTCGTCGTCCTAGATACGAGGGACGATCGGTATCACCGCGGCGGCAAGAAGCCTGCCGCCGGCGCCTTCGGGCAACGCTGGGGGATCTTCAGCCGGGACTGCCCCTGCGCCGGCAGGAAGGCGGTCACCGTCGACGTCGCCTCCGAGCCGACGACCCCGAGGATTCACGCGAGGTTCGACGCCGGGGAGGAGAGCGCCGTCTTTAAGGCCAACGGGCTGCCTCCTCCGTCTCCAAACGACGAGCCCGGCGTGATGAAGATTTTTACGACGGGGAGCTGCGCGTTCCCGCTTCGCGCCAACAACAACATCCTCGCCCCGGCGCAAAATAACGGCGTAAACGCTTCGTTTCCCGCTTTCCCGCCCGACGTTGGCCGCCGCGTCGTGAGCTCTGGCGGATTCACCTTCCCGGTGATCAGCCCGTCGAAGGCCATCAGCAGCGTCGTCGACGAGCCGCCGCGCGAGTCGCTGGAGGTGTTCCGTCCCATCGACGAGGACTCGGTGGTGCTCGTGGACCCTCCGCCGCCCCTTGCCGCGGCCGGCTTTCTGCGCGCGCCGGCGGTCGTGGCGGCGACGGACGACGACGCGATGAGCGACGCGAGCTCGGACCTGTTCGACCTGGAGAGCTTTGCAGCGTCATCGTCGTACCCGACCACGTACCGTGGTCGCAGTAGCCGGCGCAACTCGGGGGACGACGACTTGGCGTACGCCGCCGCCGCCGCCGCGGAGCCAGCGCTGAGCGAGTGCATGTACGCGCCAAGCGAGGCGAGCGTGGTGTGGAGCGTGGCCACGGCCGAGGGCGTCGCCTACGACGCCGGCAGCGTGGCCAACTTCTCGAGCGCGGCGTCTGCGTGCGGCGTCGACGAGTTCCGGTTCGTCCCGCCGGGGTCCGCCGCCGGCCACGACGGCTTCACCGCCGCCATGTCCCGAAGCGCCGGCCGCAAGAAAGGCGGCGGGTTCTTGGACAGCTGCCGGTGCGAGAAGGCTGTCAGCGTCGGGCCGACCCCCGTCCGTGTGGCTCGCCCGCCGGCGGTCCCGGCTAAGAAGACGGCGATGGGGCTGGAAAGCGGCGGCGTCGCGCGGTACCACAACCGCCGCGTCCACATGCCGGTGCGGACGTGATCGATGCGCGCGCTCCCCGTCTGGCGCCTATTACTATTAGCCTATACGAAAGTACAGTACGGTACATAATTCTCTTGTTTGTTCCAGGTACGTACAAGGTGTCGTTGGCACGTACACTTGCGCGCGTGCGTGCATGACTATGACGTCGTCAGCTACTGTAATTAGTTACTCCTATATATGATTATACTATCCTGAAGTAAAACGTGCCGCCGCAAGTCTGATGTATCGATCTTAATATGTGTTATGTCAGCGATCACTTTCAGCTTGTGGGACAATTTTTAGACAGATCGCACGCTTGATTGAGAAGGTTCAACAGCTACTAGCAGTAGCAGCTTAAAACGAAGGAACCAGCTAGCGTGGTCGTATGTGATGTGACGGGACGGGACGGCGCGATGGGTGCCCAGCTCGGTTGCTTGATCATGTTGGAACGTCGAGCGTGGAGTGGAGGCGAGTTTGCTGTAGCGCCAGCCTGATGCTGCTGCTGCTGCTAAAGTAGTGATGCAACGAACGTTCGGGCCGGGGCATTTTCCTGCCACGCACATGTCCAGTTACATCACACAAGCTAGGCATGCATTATGTCATGTGCGTGCATAACTGGAAATGATGCGCGCGACGTTGTGCGAGTGCGACGGGACGACGGCGGATGAACCCCTTTTGGGCTGTATTGCGACGCTTGCAGGTACGAGATGGGCCAACTCACCAACTTGCGCCTTGCCTTCTCGCACACAATGTGGTTCATGAAATAGTGCGGATTCACGCTCTTTAACTGACACATGCGCCGGGAGTTTTTTTTTTTTTGAGAGAAAACGTCGTCTTTGTTAATCAAGCAACATAGTTACCAAGCGTCTCCTAGATACAATATGAATTAGAGCAGGAAACACAAAGACCACTAGAGTTCATACAAGACTTGGCAAGAGTATGAGCTAAAACATTAAACTGCCGACGAATATGCTTAAATATCACAGAAGAAAAGCCCGAAGTTGCATGCTTGATGTCTGCCACCATTGATCCCACCATCGAGCGATCACAAAGAAGAATTTAGTCGCTGCACCAACAAGAAGCAATCTGAAGCAAAGATCATCGAGCTGCAACCTTCATCCCGTGCAAGATACACCGCATGACGAAGGGCCATTCCAGAGCAGGAGTCCTATAGAAAGATTCACATCATATGCCACAACACACTGACCGTCTTGATTCGGTGTGACAACACGTGCACCCAACTTGCCTAGATTGGGGAAAATGGCAGCATCAGACATGAAATATAAGGTACCTGACGATGGCGGAGACCACGAAGTGCTTGAAGCAGGGTCTCACGTCTATGCTCAGGAAATGGTTTTAAGAAGTGCTGCACAATCAGGTCTACATAAGTCATGATCTTGAAGGTTGTAAGACGTGGATGAGGCTCCTCCTCATTATTCCTAGCTAAATTGTGCGCCTCCTGGATGTGCCTGATAGTCACAATCATCACCGTGGCCACCAGATCGTTGACCTGCAAGAGGAAGTCGAATAGCCATTCCCTTGGTTAAGTAAAATTCGAATGACATAGCTTAACACCAAAGGATTGCTTCACCTGCACCTAGACCTCCCGAACAAACCGACATAACAAAGGGAAATGCTCGATACTCTTTGTCATGTCGCCACTAGTAGAAAACGGGACATTAGTTTCGGTTCGTAAGGGCCTTTAGTCCTGGTTGTGCAACCGGGACTCAGGAATCGGGACTAAAGGGGCTCCACGTGGCCGCTGTGGGGCGCTCAGGCAAGAGGACCTTTAGTCCCGATTGGTAACACCAACCGGGACTAAAAGGTCGTCACGCGTCAGGCTCAGCCGAGCGCTGGGGTTTAGGTTTTTTTAAAGGAGGGGTTTAGGGTTTAGGGGTTTCATTTTGTGTTTCCCTTTTCTTTTTGTGTTTACCATTCAACTCTTTTACATTTAGGGTTTTCATTTCCATTTTATGTTTTCCATTCAACTTGACGCTAGCTACTACATATAGCAATGAAGGAACCATTACACAACATCGTCATGAATATAGAGAAGTGACATGTCTTTCTCCGTGCTTGGTCGAACAACAAGTTTTCGTATATCTATTCGCCGCTACTACATATAGTACACGTTCATGCATATATACAATATAACATCTCTTACGATCCCTAATATCTAATTACCACGAGTTGGAACATGGTAGAAAACAACACAGGTCCGACGTTGAAACATGGTGGCGCTGGAATTGGACACCTGAGGGAAAACAATCATGTGCAAACCTCCACATGACCACTTTCATCGTGTTCGGTGCCTTGATTGACCAAATGGCCTTCCGGCTCCTTTCTGCAGCAACATAGTCCATGCCATGCCGTGACCATTAGCGCTCTGAGCTTGCTAGAACTGTGTAGATCGAGCCAGATTGTAGGTCGACCGAACCGAGTACTAGCCAAACTTGGTGTGAGGCCATCTAGCATAATCGTCACCTCCATGTCGGCTAACAGGAAGCTGCATAATCTCATAAGCAATATCTGCATGGAAAGAAGAAAGCGCAAACCGTGTCCTCATTCCAGGTGCCAAGATCACCGTCCAGGAGGCACTGAACAGTAGCATTCATCAGGATCGGGGAGACCGATTGGAGCAGGTGTGGCGGCATGGAGGGAATTCAATGGTCACCAATGATTTAACCTTGTATCGTCGGCAATGCCCCATTTGATGCGGAGCATCCCTCGCTCATTCCCATGGATGTACCTACATCTCCCTCAACACCACTTGGACCAATGGCAAGAGTTAGAGCAAATACTATTGAAGATAAGGTGAACTCGCTCCTCTCCGAACTCCCTCTCTCTACTCACGAGACTTGGCTACTACCTCATACGAAGACTCTGTGTGTGATCAGGTACTTGGAGGAGAGCCACGGGACAACTATACCCAATGGCCAAGGTGGCAAGGACACCAAGCATGAACATCAAGAAGAAGAGCTACTTGGGAAGCTACAGGCACCGGACGACCGGCCGGGCCCGGACGTCCGACCCCTGAAGGTTGCTACAGCCTAGAGAAGGAAGGCCAGCCAAAGCTCCAGGCACCGGACGACCGGCCCAGTCCGGACGACCGGCGACTCCCAGCGAGCGGAGGACCGGCCGCCCCGGACGTCCGGCAACTGGGCACCCGAGAGGAAATTAACGGAAGACCGAAGCCACCGGACGTCCGACAAACCTGCACCCGAGCCAAAACAGCGGATGTCCGATCCTACCGGACGTCCGGACCTTCGCGAGCGACCGGACGACCGGTAGAGACCGGACGTCCGACGCCTAAGTGACCGCAGCCTCGGGCTGATGCCCTTGTACCCCTTCACTTTGACCCCCATTTGTACTACGACTATAAATAGGTCTCTTCCATGTCCTAGCTAGGGGAGCATTGTGATAGCTCGTTTGAGATAGAGCATTGCTCATCCGTACCAGATCTACTCCACGTGAGGGACCGTGCCTCTTCGGAGAAGATCCATTCGGATTCAAGGCCTCCATCCGGAGAAGACAATCAAGACCTCCTCACGGAGAAGAACGGTTACTCTTGTATCTTCCCTTTGTTGACTTTGGATCATGTGTTACCTTGTGCTTTCGGTGATCTAGCCCTTGTGTGATCAATCACTTGTCGGTTGAGTGTTTCTCTCGTTTCTCCCCGTGATTTCCCTTGTGTTCTTCCGCGCGTTCTTCGTGTTTCCCCGTAGGATCCACTCCAAACGTGAAAGATCGGCCCCATAGGGTTCTACCCTACATCATCTTGGTATCATGAGCCATGTTGATCACGTTTTTGGAGCCCCTACCCCGTGTTTTCTAGCTTGATTTTGTTGTTTTCTTCCTAAATCCAAAAATTCCCCACCAAAAATAGCCCCAATTTTTTTTGTGATTTGTTGGTGAGTTGAAATTTTGTTGGTTTTGGTCCATGGATTTGTGTTGCCACGTGTGGATCTAGCTTTTCCCTCCCTCCCCACCCTTTTCCATCCACAAATCCGCTCGATTTTGACATCACCATCTTCTTCCTCCCCGAAATCGTGCTGTTCATCCCGTGCCCGATTTTCGCCCAGGTTACGGACGACCGGACCCTGCCGGACGTCCGACGACCGGACGACCGTGACCACCCGGACGTCCGTGTAACTCTGACGAAACTGAATCTTGTTCAGTTCGGCCACCACCACATCCTCACCTTCCACCACATCTTCCAAACCCACATACACCACCATCACCCCCCACTACCTCCTATGACGATTTGGACACGTTTTGGTCTTTGAGATTTTGAGTTGTGGCTCCCATGTCCTATTGTGTTTCGGCTATATAGGTACGGTTGGACACCATCATCACCGCGTTCATCTTCGCAATGGTCTCATCATTGCCAAGGACGGTAACCTCGACGACATCTTTGTCATACCTTGCAATTGTATTGATACCCACATCGCCTTACTTTTGCATAGCTTACCCATCGAGACTAGCCATTGAGTATTGCCGGCAACGTGACTTGTGCACATTAGTGATCATACTCCATAGCATACATACCATACCACAGTGGTGAATATCTTGGCATCAACTTGTGTGTCACAAAATTGTCATAGCATACACAATTGCTATCTTGGTTCGTGAAGTTTTGCATGAGAAAAGAGCTCAAAAGTGAAAGAGCCACCCAAGCTTTTAAGCAAAGAGGAAAGATAAGCAAAGAGCTTATGAGCAAGAACCATAGCATCCTACTACACTAAGATTGTCATATTGGATCATCTTGGATCATAGCACCGAAATACCATACATATAGCATACTTGGGATCGAGATCGTTGCATTTTTGCCTAGCAGGTTGTGCACAAGTTCCGTATCCGCCTATTGTGCAATCGTGCTAGCGTCTCTCGTGTATTGTGCAACAAGAGCATTTTCATGGATTCCACATTTTGGCTCACTTTTGGTTTGCACAATCCCATTTATCTATTTGTGTGTGTGTTTCCGTGTACCATTATTTGCTTGGTCTACTTGTTGCATTTGCAAATTTGTGAATCTTTTCCAACATTATTGAAGCTCACTTACAATTGCATCAAATTTTGTGCCACCATCCTAACCAAGCTCCACCATAAGCTTTTACTTGTGTAGGTGTGAGAACCGACAAGGATTGGTACCAATAGTGCTATTTCATTGTCCGCATTTGAGTGAACTTGATTCATCGTCAACATCGGTCAAGGTACATTGGTATAAGTTCTTCTCTTTCTACCACTCACATTTTGCTTGGAATGATGGATAGGCCAAGTACTTCTACCAACCCACTCTTCATCGAGCAAGACGACGAAATGTCATCATACGTCACCAAGAGCCACCTCTTTGGGGCACAACGAGCGTTGCATCAAGAGCAACAAGCTATGAACGAACGCATCGACAACCTCGCCACCGACTTGCGACTCTCCGAGCAACGTACCAAGGACTACTTCGATAACAAGCTCGACGTGCATAAGCAAGAGAACGATGCAAGGATGGACGAGATCTGCGCCTTGTTGGTGAACCAGCCTCCTTCAACTTCTTCACACTCAAGACGGAGCCACTCAAGTTGACACTCCGACGACTCCTTCTCCGGCTCAAGTACACCGTCATCGAACACTCTTCGACGAGCCACGCGTCAAGACCATCATGCATCTCGCAACCCGCTACACGACAAGCATTCACAAGAGCAAGTCGATGAGCAAGTCCCTCGTCCTCACTCAAACCAAGTTGCTTTTGCTCAAGCTCAAGAACGACAACGACTACGGCGCCAAGAAGAAGAACGATCGCGTCTACACCAAGAGCAACAAGACGCCGAGGCTCAACGTCTTCAACAACAACTACTACGTGAAGCGCAAGCTCTTGAGGCGCAACATGCCCTTCAAGAATCAAGTCGAGCCATGGCCAACCGCAATCGTGGAGGGCGCAATCAAGAGGAAGCCCTTCGTGAAGAAATCCAAGAGAGGAACTACCAACCGCGAGTGCAACGTCAAGTTCCTCAAGCTCCTTCACAAGCTCGTCAAGCTCCACTTCGACCTCAAGTTCAACAAGAGCAAGTTGATCATGGACTTCCTCCACACCAAGAGCAACATGAGGATGACTACCCTCTACGTCAAGGGCGTCATCATCACCATCGCCAACAACACAATGAAGAACAATGCTATGGCAAGCTCAAATTCACAATGCCCAAGTTCAATGGAAGCAATGATCCCAAAGAGTACCTTTCATGGGCATTGAAGGTCGACAAAATCTTTCGTTTGCACAACTATGAGGAAGAGAAGAAGATTGCTATGGCATCACTTGAGTTCCAAGACTATGTGCTCATATGGTGGGAACAAGTCCTTGAGCGCCGTGAAGCAAGAGGTGAACCACCTATCATCACTTGGGCTCAAATGAAGGAAGTCATGCGAGCACGTTTTGTGCCCACCTACTACAACCGCGATCTTTTCAAGAAGCTACAACTCCTCAAGCAAGGAACAAAGAGTGTTGAAGAATACTACAAGGAAATGGAGATAGCCACGATTCGAGCCAATGTCACGGAAGATGATGAGCAAACAATGGCACTATTCTTGAATGGACTCAATCATCCCATCAAGAAGATCGCCAACTTCTAACCCTACTCCAACCTCATTGAGCTCGTACATCAAGCTACAAAGGCGGAACGTCAAGTGCAAGATGACTTCAAGTATGCCAAGTACTCATCCAAGCCCTATGGCTTCTCCAACAACCAAGTTTCAACAACTCCTCCAACCTCTACATCAACCAAGCCTTCTCCAAGCAATGACGACAAGCCAAGTTACAAGAAACTTCTTCAAGTTCAAGTCGTCTTCCTCCTACTACAAGCAACTTCAAGCCGCATGCTTCATCATCTACTCCGACCGATGAGACCATCAAGACAAGCTCCTTCAAGTGTTTCACTTGCGGTGGCCGAGGCCACAAGTCCTATGAATGCACAAACAAGCGCACCATGATCCTCAACGACGATGGCACCTATGACTCCATGAGTGATGAGGAGATGGAAGCTCTTGAGCAAGTGGCCATGCACCAGCGCATGAACGAGGATGAAGATGATCAAGTATTTTGTGATGAGGATCCGAGCCCTGCTCTCGTTGCCTCCAAGGTCTTGACTCTTCAACATCAACAAGAAGAAGACCAAAGATGCCACATCTTCCACACAAAGGCCGGCATCAATGGACAGTCCGTCAGGGTCATCATCGATGGAGGTAGTTGTCACAACTTGGCAAGTGAAGAACTATGCACCAAGCTTTAATTGGTCAAGAGGAAGCACCCGCACCCCTACAAGGTTCAATGGCTAAGTGACTCCGGCACTATACGAGTTGAGCATATGTTCCAAGTCTCCTTCAAAATTGGTGCATATGAGGACACTTTGGAGTGTGATGTGGTCCCAATGACCGTTTGCCACCTCCTTCTTGGTCGACCATGGCAATTTGACCATGGTGTCATCCACAATGGGCATACCAATCACTATAGCTTCAAGATGAAAGGGAAGGAGTATGTGCTACGACCAATGTCTCCTAGTCAAGTGATAGCCGACAAGCAAGCCACACATCATGGAGAGAAGAGTGAGAAAGTGATCCACCATAAAGTGAGTGAGAGCCACAAGCCAAACTTGAGCGCCTCTTTGCATAGAGAGAAAAACCTAATCCTATTTGCCACAAAAAGTGAGATGAGAGAAGTGTGTGAGAACCCATCGAGTGTTATGCACTTTGTTCTTGTGTGCAAGGATGGGGAACCAAAAACTAACACCTCTCATGAGCTACCTTTAGTGTTTCAATCTCTTTTGCAGGAATTCCAAGATGATTTCCCCGATGAGCTACCTCCGGGTCTACCTCCTCTACGAGGCATTGAGAATCGAATCGACCTCATCCCCGGAGCGCCTCTCCCAAACAAAGCTCCATACGCGTCAACCCCGAAGAAACTAAGGGGATCCAATGGCAAGTACAATAAATAATCGACAATGGTCATGTACGTGAAAGCTTAAGTCCTTGTGCCATTCCCGTTATACTTGTGCCTAAGCAAGATGGAAGTTTCCGCATGTGTTCCGATTGTAGACCTATAAATGCTATTACCGTTCGCTATAGGCATCCCATTCCTCGCCTAGATGATATGCTTGATGAACTTAGCGGTGCCGCCTTTTTCTCAAAAATTGATCTTAAAAGTGGCTATTATCAAATCCGCATACAAGAGGGTGATGAATGGAAAAATGCTTTCAAAACCAAATTTGGCTTATATGAGTGGCTAGTTATGCCTATGGGTTTATCGGAAGCTCCCGGTACTTTCATGCGTCTTATGCATTATGTGCTTCGCCCTTATATTGGAGTCTTTGTTGTGGTTTACTTTGATGACATTCTTGTTTTTAGCAAATCCATGAAAGAGCATCTTAATCATGTTAGGGCTGTTTTGCAAACCCTTCGCAAGGAACGTCTTTATGCCAACTTGAAAAAATGCATGTTTGGTGTTGACAAACTCATTTTCTTGGGTTTTGTTGTCTCTTCCAAGGGTGTCCATGTTGATGGATCTAAAATTGAAGCAATTAAAACTTGGCCCCAACCCACCAATTTGCAACAAGTGCGTAGCTTTCTTGGTCTTGCGGGTTTTTATCGTCGCTTTGTGGAAGACTTTAGCACTATTGCCGCTCCTTTGCACGCTTTGAGTAAGAAGAATGCTCCTTTTGTTTGGGGATCTTTGCAATCCACCGCTTTTGATGAGCTCAAATCTTTGCTTACTCATGCTCCGATTCTTGTTGCCCAACTTTGAGAAAACTTTTGAGGTTCATTGTGATGCAAGTGGTACCGGAATTGGCGGAGTTTTGATGCAAGAAAAACGAGCCATTGCATATTTTAGTGAAAAACTCTCCGGTGCTCAACTTAACTACCCCATCTATGACAAAGAATTGTATGCTTTAGTGCGTGTGCTACATGTTTGGGAACATTATCTTAGACTTGATGAGTTTGTCATCCATACCGATCATGAAACGCTTAAGTACTTAAAAGGTCAAACTAAGTTGAACAAGCGTCATGCCAAATGGAGTGAATTTATTGAATCTTTCCCCTATGTGATCAAGTACATTAAGGGTAAGGAAAATGTAGTTGCGGATGCACTTTCACGCATATGCACGCTTGTCACTAAACTTGAGTTGAATGTTATTGGCTTTGATCACATAAAAGACTTGTATGCTAATGATCCATCTTTTACTACTCCTTATGCTAAATGTTTGACGCATACATCTTGGGAACAATATTACATCAAGGATGGTTATCTTATGAGAGCTAACAAACCATGCATTCCCGAGTCTTCTCTTCATTTGCTACTTTTGCTAGAGGCTCATGGAGGCGGACTCATGGGACGTTTTGGACGTGACAAGACATTCGCCACGCTCTCCAAGAACTACTTTTGGCCCAAGATGTTCCGCGACGTCTCACGTTTCACCAAGCGATGCTCTACATGTCACAAAGCTAAGTCTAAAGCTCAATCCCATGGTCTTTACATGCCTCTTCCTATTCCTTATCAACCTTGGGAAGACATTAGCATGGATTTTGTACTTGGTTTGCCTAGAACTCAAAATGGAAAGGATTCCGTGTTTGTTGTTGTGGACCGATTTTCTAAGATACCACATTTCATTCCTTGCAACAAAATAGGCGATGCTTCACACATTGCAAATCTCTTTTGTAGGGAAATCTTGCGACTCCATGGAGTACCAAAGACAATCGCCTCCGATCGTGACGTCAAGTTATTGAGTTACTTTTGGAAGACCTTATGCGCCAAGCTCGGAATCAAGCTCTTGTTCTCATCCGCATACCATCCTCAAACCGACGGCCAAACGGAGGTGACGAACCGGACACTCTCCACTCTACTTCGCGTGTTGATCAAGAAGAACATCAGGGAATGGGAGGCATGTCTACCCATCGCCGAGTACGTCTACAACCGTGCAAGACATTCAACTACCAGCAAGTCCCCCTTCGAGGTCGTCTACGACTTCAACCCGTTGTCACCATTGGACATTCTACCTATTCCTCTACTAGAGCGCACCAACATGGATGCGAGTGCACAGGCAAGCTACATCAAGAAGATGCATGAGGATACAAGGCACACCATCGAGCGCCAGTACAACGACTAGCGACCAAGCTCAACGTCAACAAGCAACCCATGATCTTCAACATTGGCGATCTCGTGTGGCTACACCTTCGCAAGGACCGCTTCCCCAACGAACGCAAGTCCAAACTTCTCCCTCGAGCCGATGGACCCTTCAAGGTGCTAGCACGCTACAATGACAATGCCTACAGGATAGACCTCCCACGAGGCAAGTACAATGTGAGCGACATCTTCAACGTCAAGGACCTCGCGCCATACCATGGTGATGAAACACTTGATCCGAGGTCGGATATTTCCAAGGGGGGGAGATGATGCGGAGCATCCCTCGCTCATCCCCATGGACGTACCTACATCTCCCTCAACACCACTTGGACACATGACAAGAGCTAGAGCAAAGGCTATTGAAGATAAGGTGAACTCGCTCCTCTCCGAACTCCCTCTCTCTACTCACGAGACTTGGCTACTACCTCATACGGAGACTCTGTGTGTGATCAGGTACTTGAAGGAGAGCCACGGGACTGCTATACCCAATGGAAAAGGTGGCAAGGACACCAAGCATGAACATCAAGAAGAAGAGCTACTTGGGAAGCTACAGGCACCGGACGACCGGCCGAGCCCGAACGTCCGACCCCTGAAGGTTGCTACAGCCGATAGAAGGAAGGCCAGCCAAAGCTCCAGGCACCGGACGACCGATCCAGTCCGGACGACCGGCCGCCCCGGACGTTCGGCAACTGGGCACCCGAGAGGAAATTAACGGAAGACCGAAGCCATCGGATGTCCGACAAACCTGCACCCGAGCCAAAACAGCGGATGTCCGATCCTACCGGATGTCCGGACCTCCGCGAGCGACCGGACGACTGGTAGAGACCGTACATTTGATGCCTGAGTGACCGCAGCCTCGGCCTGATGCCCTTGTACCCCTTCACTTTGACCCCCATTTGTACTACGACTATAAATAGGTCTCTCCCATCTCCTAGCCAGGGGAGCATTGTGATAGCTCGTTTGAGATAAAGCATTGCTCATCCGTACCGGATCTACTCCACGTGAGGGATGATATGTCCATTTTGCATCATGCTTTTATGTCAATATTTATTGCATTATGGGCTGTTATTTCATGTTATGTCACAATACTTATGGATATTCTCTCTTATTTTACAAGGTTTACATGAAGAGGGAGAATGCCGGCAGCTGGAATTCTGGGCTGGAAAAGGAGCAAATATTGAAGGACTATTCTGCGCAACTGAATAAAAATAAAGAAAAATCATCGCCAAAGATGAAGGCCAGGGGGCCCACCTCCTGCTCACGAGGGTGGGGGTGCGCCCCCCTGGGTGCGCCCCCTACCTCGTGGGCCCCCTGGTGTCTCTCCGACGTCCATCTTCTCCTATATGAAGTCTTTCGATGAGAAAAAAATAGCAGGCAACCTTTCGGGACGAGACTCCGCCGCCACGAGGCGGAACCTTGGCGGAACCAATCTAGGGCTCCGGCAGAGCTGTTCTGCCGGGGACACTTCCCTCCGGGAGGGGGAAATCATCACCATCGTCATCACCAACGCTCCTCTCATCGGGAGAGGGCAATCTCCATCAACATCTTCACCAGCACCATCTCATCTCCAAACCCTAGTTCATCTCTTGTATCCAATTCTTGTCTCCAAGTCCGGGATTGGTGCTAGTAGGTTGCTAGTAGTGTTGATTACTCCTTGTAGTTGATGCTAGTTGGTTTATTTGGTGGAAGATCATATGTTCAGATCCTTTATGCACATTATTACCCCTCTGATTATGAACATGAATATGCTTTGTGAGTAGTTACGTTTGTTCCTGAGGACAAGGGAGAAGTCTTGCTATTAGTAGTCATGTGAATTTGGTATTCGTTCGATATTTTGATAAGATGTATGTTGTCTAACCTCTAGTGGTGTTATGTGAACGTTGACTACATAACACTTCACCATTATTTGGGCCTAGAGGAAGGCATTGGGAAGTAATAAGTAGATGATGGGTTGCTAGAGTGACAGAAGCTTAAACCCTAGTTTATGCGTTGCTTTGTAAGGGGCTGATTTGGATACATATGTTTCATGCTATGGTTAGGTTTACCTTAATACTTTTGTTGTAGTTGCGGATTCTTGCAATAGAGGTTAATCATAAGTGGGATGCTTGTTCAAGTAAGAACAACACCCAAGCACCGGTCCACCCACATATCAAATTATCAAAGTACCGAACGCGAATCATATGAGCGTGATGAAAACTAGCTTGACGATATCCCCATGTGTCCTCGGGAGCGCTTTTCCTATTATAAGAGTTTGTCCAGGCTTGTCCTTTGCTACAAAAAGGATTGGGCCACCTTGCTGCACTTTATTTACTTTTTTTACTTGTTGATCGTTACAATTTATCTTATCACAAAACTATCTGTTACCACTTATTTCAGTACTTGCAGAGAATACCTTGCTGAAAACCGCTTATCATTTCCTTCTGCTCCTCGTTGGGTTCGACACTCTTACTTATTGAAAGGACTACGATAGATCCCCTATACTTGTGGGTCATCAAGACTCTTTTCTGGCGCCGTTGCCGGGGAGTGAAGCGCCTTTGGTAGGTGGAATTTGGTAAGGAAAATTTTATTTAGTGTGCTGAAATTTTCTGTCACTTGTTACTATGGAAAGTAATTGTTTGAGGGGCTTGTTCGGGGTATCTTCACCCCGTCCAGTTGAGCCAAGAGTTGCTACTCAACCTACTGAACCTACTGAACCCACTGAACCTACTGAAAATGAAACTCCTTTTCAGATTCCTTCGGGTATGATGGAAAAACTGCTAGATAACACTTTTGCAGGAGATGGAACAAAGCATCCTGACGAACATCTACGCTACGTGGATGATATTTGTGGACTATTTAAGCTTGCAGGTATACCCGATGATGTTGTTAAGAAGAAGGCTTTCCCTTTATCTTTAGAGGGAGACGCATTGACATGGTATAGGCTATGTGATGATATGAGATCATGGAACTATAAAAGATTGAAATTGGAATTTCATCAAAAGTATTACCCTATGCATCTTGTTCATCGTGATCCCAATTATATATATAATTTTTGGCCTCGCGAAGGAGAAAGCATCGCTCAAGCTTGGGGGAGGCTTAAATCAATGTTATATTCATGCCCCAATCATGAGCTCACGAAAGAAGTGATTATGTAAAGTTTTTATGCTCGGCTTTCTGGTAACAATCGCACCATGCTCGATACTTCTTGTGCTGGCTCTTTTATGATGAAGCCTATTGAATTTAGATGGAATTTATTGGATAGAATTAAACGCAACTCTGAAGATTGGGACCTCGACGAAGGTAAGGAGTCAGGTATGACACCTAAGTTTGATTGTGTTAAGTCTTTTATGGATACCGATATTTTCCGTAAGTTTAGCACTAAATATGGACTTGACTCTGAGATAGTAGCTTCTTTCTATGAATCTTTTGCTACTTATGTTGATCTCCCCAAGGAGAAGTGGTTTAAATATCATCCTCCCATAGAAGTAAAAGTAGCTGCACCTATTAAAGTTGAAGAAAAGACTGTCACTTACAATGATCCTATTGTTCCCACTTCTTATGTTGAGAAACCACCTTTCCCTGTTAGAATGAAGGATCATGCTAAAGCTTCAACTGTTGTTTGTAAAAGCAATACTAGGACTTATACACCACCTGAGCAAGTCAAAGTAGAACCTAATATTGCTTTTGTTAAAGATCTCTTGTCTGATAATATTGATGGGCATGTTATTCAATTCTTTGGTGAAACTGCTAGAATTGCTAAACCCTGTGATAGAGATAAACATAGACCTGTGGTAGGCATGCCTGTTATTTCTGTTAAAATAGGAGATCATTGTTATCATGGCTTATGTGATATGGGTGCTAGTGCTAGTGTTATACCCATTGAATTATACAAAGAAATTATGCATGAGATTGCACCTGCTGAGTTAGAAGAAATTGATGTCACAATTAAACTTGCCAATAGAGATACTATTTCACCAGTGGGAATTGTTAGAGATGTTGAAGTCTTGTGTGGGAAAACCAAATATTCCGCTGATTTTATTGTTCTTGGTTCTCCACAAGATAGCTTTTGTCTCATTATATTTGGTAGACCCATCTTGAATACTGTTAATGCTACGATAGACCGCAAAAGGAATGTTGTTACTGTTGGCTTGGATGATATGGTTCATGAGTTTAATTTCTCTAAATTTAGTAAACAACATCGTGAGGAAGAATTGCCAAGTAAGGATGAAATTATTGGTCTTGCTTCTATTGCCGTACCTCCTAGTGATCCTTTAGAACACCATTTGCTAAACCATGAAAATGATATGTTCATGAATGAAAGAAGGGAAATAGATGAAGTATTCTTTAAACAGGAACCTATTCTGCAACACAATTTGCCTGTTGAAATCCTAGGGGATCCTCCTCCACCCAAGGGTGATCCCATGTTTGAGCTTAAACCGTTGCCTGATAATCTTAAATATGCTTATCTTGATGAAAAGAAAATATATCCTGTCATTATTAGCACTAACCTTTCAGAGCATGAAGAGGAAAGATTATTGAAAACTCTGAAGAAGCACCGTGCCGCTATTGGATATACTCTGGATGATCTTAAGGGCATCAGTCCCACTCTATGTTAACATAAAATAAATTTGGAAGCTAATGCCAAACCAGTTTGTGATCCTCAACGACGTTTGAATCCTAAAATGAAATAAGTGGTAAGAAAGGAAATACTCAAGCTTCTAGAGGCAGGTATAATTTATCCCGTTGCTGATAGTCAGTGGGTAAGTCCTGTCCATTGTGTCCCTAAGAAGGGAGGTATTACTGTTGTCCCTAATGATAAAGATGAATTGATTCCGCAAAGAATTACCACAGGGTATAGGATGGTAATTGATTTCCGCAAATTAAAGACTGCTACTAAGAAAGATAATTACCCCTTACCTTTTATTGATCAAATGCTAGAAAGATTATGCAAACATACACATTATTGCTTTCTCGATGGTTATTCTGGTTTTTCTCAAATACCTGTGTCGGCTAAAGATCAATCAAAGACTACTTTTACATGCCCTTTTGGTACTTTTGCTTATAGACGTATGCCTTTCGGTTTATGTAATGCACCTGCTACCTTTCAAAGATGCATGATGGCTATATTCTCTGACTTTTGCAAGAAAATTTGTGAGGTTTTCATGGATGACTTTTCTGTCTATGGTTCCTCTTTTGATGATTGCTTGAGCAATCTTGCTCGAGTGTTGCAGAGATGCGAAGAAACTAATCTTGTCTTGAAATGGGAAAAGTGCCACTTTATGGTGAATGAAGGTATTGTCTTGGGGCATAAAGTTTTTGAAAGAGGTATTGAAGTTGATAAAGCCAAGGTTGATGCTATTGAAAAGATGCCATGTCCCAAGGACATCAAAGGTATAAGAAGTTTCCTTGGTCACGCCGGATTTTACAGAAGGTTCATTAAGGACTTCTCAAAAATCTCTTGGCCTCTGACCAATTTATTACAAAAAGATGTACCATTTGTCTTTGATGATGATTGTGTAGAAGCATTTGAAATACTTAAGAAAGCATTAGTCTCTGCACCTGTTGTTCAGCCACCTGATTGGAATTTACCCTTTGAAATTATGTGTGATGCTAGTGATTATGCTGTAGGTGCTGTTCTAGGGCAAAGAGTTGATAAGAAATTGAATGTTATCTATTATGCTAGTAAGCACTACAAAAAAAGACACATCCATGACATTTTGGGCCGAACGAATTTTTTTTTCTGTCATACATATGACACTTCTATGACGATAATTGTGACAAAATCCGGTATCATCATAGATGTGGTGGGCTCCTACTTCTATGACAAAAAATCATGACAGAGAATGGGCTTTTCGTCCTGGGCGGGCCGGGGACGCAGCTGCATGACATTCTTTGGGCCGTCCATGACGGCAAAAACCGTGGTAGAAGCGAGGGGGAGGAAAATTTTGGGGAGTTGCCGGTTACGGTGGGAGTGCGATGCGCGTTTCTCTCGTACGTACGCGCGTGTGTGCGAGGAATTGGCTCTAACTGAACCCGAGCGAGGCGTTGGGCTCTAACTGAACCCGAGCAATTGCGCTGCAGGCTACGCGTTACTGAACCTGAGCGATCGATCGATGGCTGTTAACTGAACCCGATGGAGCGATTCCTTCGCTACTGCTGCTAACTGAAACCGATCGATGCTGCCTCTGGGATGAGAAGTGAG
>NC_041385.1:254773045-254814931 GCF_002162155.2 Triticum dicoccoides
CGTTTTGCGGTACGCCACACCCCTCCTGATCAACAGGACCCCTGTTTCGACCGTAGGAGGTCCGTTTCGTCCGTTTTGCGGTACGCCACACCCCTACCGATCAACAGGACCCCCCTTTCGACCGTAGGAGGTCTGTTTCCTCCGTTTTGTGGTACGCCACACCCCTGCCGATCAACAGGACGCCCGTTTCGACCGTAGGAGGTCCGTTTCCTCCGTTGTGCGGTACACCAGGACTCGTTTCCATCGCCTGTTACGTCCAACCTTTCCCGATGAACACGACCACGCATTCCGTTCCGACCCAGCCGGTTGGCTCCCCATGAACACGACGACGATGTTGTTTCTCCGTTCCGACCCAGTCATGTATGTATGCGCGATAGGCGTTAGAGACCCTGCCCGTATGTACGTACGTGGCCGTATTTTCTTTCTTGCACCCTCGCCGCTGTACGTACGTGTACATGCTACGTGCGCGCCTCTACATCTACGACACGTGTGCGCCTCTACATCGACCAGTATGTACGTACACGTTCGCGACCAGAATGACAACGCTATGTACGCTTCGACCAGGTGGGTCCTGACTGTCAGGCACTTCCTTGCGTGTGAAGATGTAGCTGGTGGGTTCCAGCAGTCAGGGGGGCGAATCATTTTTTTTGCCCGGACGCACTTCCTTGCGTGCGAAGATGTAGCTGGTGGGTCCCAGCAGTCAGGGGGGCGAATTGGTTTTTTTTGCCCGGACGCACTTCCTTGCGTGCGAAGGTGTAGCTGGTGGGTCCCAGCAGTCAGGGGGGAAATGTTTTTTTCGCGAAATATGGTGGCCCGTCCGGTGGGTCCCTGCTGTCAGGTGGAGGAATAATTATTTTGCACGTAATGAGGCACTTCCTTGCTGCGGCCGTGGACCCAGCTGTCAGCCTCTCCATGTACAGTCCACGTCCGATGGAAGCCGTTCCTTGACCACGTTGACCACACCGTGCCGAGAGCACTAGGGTGGTGGACGACGGCAAGGCCTAGGAAGGGGACGACGCGGAGCCGGGGAAGACGCGGCAGTGGATGCCCACGCGTAGAGGAGTACGAGGGTTCACTGGTTCGCTGCGGTGTGAGACTGCCGTCGCCGCAGAATAACAGGGTGTGTGGGTGAGTAGAGGGATGGCCTGGCCAGCGGTGGGAGTAGTAGGGGGCGGTGAGGCCTCCGCCGCATCGCAGCCGGCCACGAGAGGCAGGAGCACGAGGCACGACCGGCGCTAGTTTGGGCGGGTGGAGCAAGAAGACCAGAGGTTGAAGAAGCACTATGGCCGTTGGATGGACATCGCACGGTCACAGGAACTAGAATGGTGCATATGGACTAAGTTGACAAAGCCCTCCGTCCCCGTCAAATTAGCAGGCCCACAAGTCAGCCTGCCACTATACTGGGTCCCAGCTAACAGGGGGAGTATTCATTTTTTTTGTGCGTAATAAGGAGGCACTTCCTTGCGTGCGAAAATATAGCTGGTGGGTCCGTGCTGTCAGCGGCGGTAACATTTTTTCGCGAAATACTGAGGCCCTTTCGGTGGGTCCCCAATGTCAGGTGGAGGAATCATTATTTTGCGTGTAATAAGGAGGCATTTCCTTGCGTGTGGCCGTGGACCCAGCTGTCGGCCTCTCCACGTACAGTCCACTTCAAATGCATGTAGGTCGTTGACCACATTGACCAGGCCGCGCCGAGAGCACCAGGGCGGTGGATGACGGCGAGGCCTAGGAAGGGAACGACACGGAGGCAGGGAAGACTCAGCAGTTGGTTCCCACGCGGAGGGGAGTACGACTGAACGAGGGTTTACTTGTTCGTCTGCTGTCGCCGGAGAATAATAGTAGGTGTGGGTGAGTAGAGGGATGGCTAGGCCAGCGATGGGAGTACGGTGGCGGTGAGGCCTGCGCGGCAGCACAGCCGGCCGCGGGGAGGAGGGAGCAGGCAGTCCCGCCGGCGCTTGTTTGAGCGGCTGGAGCAGGAAGAGCAGAGATTGAAGAAGCACGACGGCCGTTGGATGGACATCCAACCGTCACTGCTTGTGCGTCAACCTTTTTTTAGGAAAGCCTCAAATCTGTGGAAAACAACATACAACCCATCTGCCATTATTTCTAATAATTTACGGCCCATTTTCTAATTCTTAAGGTTTTTTTTGGAGCCCATATTCTTTTTGTTAGCATTACAGCCCATATTGTGGCCACGGTTAAAAAAATATACGAAATTTTGCATATTTCGGTGCGGTCCGAACTGTTTTTATTCCTGAAATTTCGACTCACATTCAAACTGATTTTAAAAATAAATGTATATCAATATAAAACCCAACAAATTCTCCACGCATAAAAATTAATGTAATTTAAAATCTTGAAATGAAAAAAATATATTTGAAACTAATTGCCGGTTTGATGTGTATTAAAAATGTACAACCCATTTCTCATTACTGATGGTCCATTTTCTCGGCCAACCAAATGAAAAACTCTCCTCGTCTTGAAAGATTTGCAGCCCAACAGGCCTGACAAAGCGACTTAATTGGCAAATCACAAAAAAACTGGGCTGTGGCCGTGGACCCAGCTGTCAGCCTCTCCACGTACAGTGCTCTTCCGATGGAAGTCGTTCCTTGACCATGTTGACCACGCCGCGCGGAGAGCACCAAGGCGGTGGACGACGACGAGGCCTAGGAAGGGGATGACGCGGAGCCGGGGAAGACGCGGCAGTGGAAGCCCGCATGGAGAGGAGTACGAGGGTTCACTGGTTCGGCTGCCGTCGCCATAGGGCCTGGCCAGCGGTGGGAATAGTAGGGGGCGGTGAGGCCTCCGCGGCAGCACAGCCGGCCACGGGAGGCAGGAGCATGCGGCACGACCGGCGCTGCTTTGGGCGGCTGGAGCAAGAAGACCAGAGGTTGAAGAAGCACTACGGCCGTTGTATGGACATCGTACGGTCACTGGAGCTAGAATCGTTCATATTGAGTTATTGACTAAGTTGACAAAGCCCTTCGGCCCCGTCAACTTAGTAGGCCCACAAGACAGCCTCCCACCAAGGTGGGTCACAGCTAGCCGGGGGAGTATGCATTTTTTGTGCGTAATAAGGAGGCACTTCCAGTGGGTCCGATCTGACAGCGGGGGGAACGTTTTTTTTTTCGCGAAATACGGTGGCCCGTCCAGTGGGTCCCAGCAGTCAGGGGGAAATGATTTATTTCGCAAAATACTGGTGGCCCGTCCGGTGGGTCCCAGCAGTCAGGGGGAAATGATTTATTTTGCAAAATACTGGTGGCCCGTCCGGTGGGTCCCCGCTGTCAGGTGGAGGAATAATTATTTTCCGCGTAATAAGGAGGCACTTCCTTGCGGCTGCCGTGGACCCAGCTGTCTCTCCACGTACAGTACTCTTCCGATGGAAGTCGATCATTGACCACATTGACCACGCCGCGCCAAGAGCACCACGGCGGTGGACGACAGCGAGGCCTAGGAAGGGGACGACGCAGAGCCGGTCCACTGGAGGCAGGAGCAGGCGGTAGCACAGCCGGCCACGGGAGGCAGGAGCAGGCGGCACGACCGGCGCTGCTTTGGGCAGCTGGAGCAAGAAGACCAGAGGTTGAAGAAGCCGTATGGCCGTTGGATGGACATCATACGGTCACTGGAGTATTGACTAAGTTGACAAAGCCCTCCATCCCCATCAACTTAGTAGGCTCACAAGTCAGCCCAACAATATGGTGGGTCCCAGCTAGCAGGGGGTATTCATTTTTTTGGGCGTAATAAGGAGGCACTTCCTTGCGTGCGAAGATATAGCTGGTGGGTCCGACCTGTCAGCGGGGGGAACGTTTTTTCATGAAATACAGAGGCCCTTCCTGTGGGTCCTAGCTGTCAGGTGGAGGAATCATTATTTTGCGTGTAATAAGGAGGCATTTCCTTGCGTGCGGCCATGGACCCAACTGTCAGCCTCTCCACGTACAGTCCACTTCCGATGGATGTCGTTCATTGACCACGTTGACCAGGTCGCGCTGAGAGCACCAGGGTGGTGGACGACGGTGAGGCCTAGGAAGGGAACGACACGAAGCCAGGGAATACTCGGCAGTTGTTTCCCACGCAGAGGAGTACGAGGGTTTACTGGTTCGTCTGCCGTCGCCAGAGAACAACAGCATGTGTGGGTGAGTAGAGGGATGGCTAGGCCAGCGATGGGAGTACGGTCGGGCCGTGAGGCCTGCGCGGCAGCATAGCCGGCCGCGGGAGGAGGGAGCAGGCAGTCTCGCCGGCGCTTGTTTGAGCGGCTGGAGCATGAAGAGCAAAGATTGAAGAAGCACGACAGCCGTTGGATGGATATCCAACAGTCACTGCTCTCGTATGTTGACTAAGTTGACAGGGCGTTGCGTGTGCGTCAACCTTTTTTTATGAAAGCATACGCGTCAACCTGTAGTAGGCGCACAAGTCAGCCTCAAATCTGTGGAAAACAGCATACAACCCATCTGCCATTATTTCTAATAATATACAGCCCATTTGCTAATTCTTAAGATTTTTTTGGAGCCCATCTTCTTTTTGTTAGCATTACACCCCATATTGTGGCCACGGTTAAAAAGTATACGAAATTTTGCATATTTCGGTGCGGTCAATTGTATTTAATCCATAAATATCGATTCACATTCAAACTATTTTGAAAAATAATTTATATAAATATAAAATCAAAATAATTGTCCACGCATAAAAATCAATGGAATTTAAGATCTTGTAATGAAAAAATGAAACTAATTCCCGGTTTGATGTATTTTAAAAATGTATAGGCCATTTCTGGGCAAACCGAATGAAACTCTCCTCGTCTTGAAACATTTGCAGCCCAGCATGGCTGATAAAGCAAGTAGGCCTTGTTGGGTATTTCTTAAAAAAAAGAACTGGGCTAGCCATTTTCAGCAAGAAAAAAACACAACTGGGCTCATGATGTGGTAAACATAAATAAAACCCTGGCTAGACGGGCCACAGCCCCCGCACAGCCCCGTTGTTACCCTGATCCGTCGCTAAAACTAGTATAAATAACAATTGCTTGTTCCTCATTGTCTCAAAAAAAACTGCTCGTTCCTCAAAAAAAACTGCGCGACTTGCTGGTCCCTGGTGTCAGCCACTCGTAGTGTAATTCTCTCGTTTATTGACTATGTTGACGATGGCGTGAGTCCCAGATGTCCAACCATTAGGAGGAACCATATTTTTGGGCTTGTACTATAGAGGCACTTGCTTGCGTACTGCCATGATGTTGGTGGGTCCCTACTGTCATCCTCTCATACGTACAGTCATCTCCTTGTTCCTCTCGGTTGTTGACGATGTTGACAACGCAAGAGGGCGGCGCACCATGCACGGCGAGTGAACCAAGGCCGCAAGGCTGAGGACAACGGCGAGGCCTCGGATGGAACGAACAGGAGCTGTTGAAGATGCGCCGGTCCAGTCGCAGGTGGAGGGGAGTACGAGGGTTGACTGGTGGGGGTGGTGGGGGCTAGTCACTTGGCTTCTGTAATGCACAGTGAGCTCAAGCAGCCGGCGTGAGTGATGTTATTTCCCTTGGTTGTGATTTGTTACAATATTTCACTCTAAATTAAACGAATGGCAAGCCATTTTCCTTGTTTCAAAGAAAATATGACAGTCACAGCCGAGTTGAAAAGGGCAGGAACATCTAACTCCATCTTACAAACTGTACAAAAGCACGAGGGTTGATTGTTCATCAGGTTTACAAAAAAACCCAGATTGAAAAGGGCAACAACATCTAACTCCAGCACTGTTTTCGGCAGTCACAGTCAAATGGATCGGTCAGGTCCATAGAATGAACATCCTGGATCGTAAAATTTACTGGATTATGACCACAGTATGTTGTAAATAGAAGCCCGACACATTCAGAAGCTCTTTTGCCCACCTGAAACTCCTTTTTTTGCTCTTCGACATACCCATCCATCAAAACCATGCTGCTGATAAACTTAAGCCTGATGGACAACAGTAACCTCGCATTCAGCAGGAAGAATGTGACAAATCTTGTGTTTGCATGGTTGGCTACATATCGTTCTAGCTTTATTTTCTTCAATCAAATCTCATGAGAAGTGAGAAAATCCCGATGCTTACGAATCCACCGATTGGTTATAACTTTCTTACCCCGTCCTGTTGCCTAAATAGACATGAAAATTGAAAACAGTTAAGGTCTAAAAGAAGAGTGTCGAAAGAGCAACAGCTGAACGGTTAATTCTAGTACAGTATATGCGGGCTTCCAATGTGCGTGAAATTATCACCTTTATATACAACTTCTCCAGACATGGAAAGAATTGCAGCAAGCCAATAATCTTGTTCAGATCAAAACTATTCATTTGGATATATAAGATCTTGACAGAATCCAGCACCATTGATAGGCCATCCACGGAGAAACTCTTCATTGAGCATAGAACATAATATTAGTACAAAATGTGTACTCCAAGATGATATATAAATTATGCGCAGAAATTTAAAATGCGGCATATGGTTACAAGTGTAGATGATAATATAAAGTACTTGAAGAACTATGGAGCCAAACACCATATTGAAATGAGCACAGAGATCATGTATTACACCCAAGGTCTCCAGTTTAGGCGCAGAGAGGACAGTTATTTGCAACGGTGAATAACTAGAATCAACGATCAACCTTTGAAGTGAAGGGGCATCTTGGATGATGAGCTGCCTTCCGTCAAAAGAAATTCCAATTCTTACAAGGTTAGGCGACTTTATTTGGAGACAACCGATTCTAACTGTGAAAACAAGCACCAAGCACTCCAGCGCAGGGCAACTGGAGTGGATGATGCTGTGCAATGAGGCCTCCGATATACGAACCCGCACAAGTGAAAGTTTCTTGAGAAATGGGAGTCGAAGGTTTAGTACCAGATTGTCTGGAAGGTAGCACAACGCAAAGTTGGCGGTGTGGAGAGAGGAGGAAAACCGCGAGATGGACATCGGTGCTGAGGGCACAAGTTCATGGCGTTCTGTATGTGGTATGTGATTTCCAGGGGAATAGTAGAACTCAAGCAGCTGTAGTTTTGTGAATTCAGGGGATTTCAGCCAGGCGTCCACCGTGCAGGGCATGGTATGCTTGCTCAGGTAGCATGACGGGATGCAGAGGCTTTGAATGGAGCCCTGGTGGGAGGAGATGATGGCTCTGGGGATTTCAAAATCATTGAAGAGAGATGGCTGACGACAGTTGACATTAAGGGGCACGGCGCGCCATAGAGGGCGCCACCAAATTGAGAGGACTTGTGTGCGGCAGCAATCCTTGGTGGGGAGAAGCGAGATGATCTCCCCAAGGACAGCGTCCGGGAGATCGCTGATGCGGTCCACCCGAGATTCTACGGGTTCATGGGATTCGGTGGGGGAAGGGTCATCGGTTCTCCCCGCGCTGCCGGGTGCGGGATCTACAACAGGCGTCGCCGCTGGCGGGAGCCTCATCTTCTTGGCGCTGGGGTCAGCCGACTCCATATTCCTCGAGGGCGTCGCATCATGCTCACGGATTTGAGGAGAGTAACGAATGACGAGCCTAGTTGTAGTGCGAGCGAAGAAGAAGGGGAGCTGGGGGTTTTCTGTAGGAGTGAGGAAGAAGGGGAGCTGGGGTTTTCTGTAGGAATGAGCTAACGTGAGGTGGGTGGGAGCGAGGAGGAAGAAGAGCACCCAGGTTTTTTTTGTGGGGGAGGGGGGCGGTGTGCTGGGTGTGGGTAGCGCCTTTTGAATTGATTTTACTATTTACTAGTGTGGATTGGCTGTTTTGTCTTGGGCCCAGAGAAACAATTACTACTAGTAAAGTGGAGACACTCTACAACTACCTAGAAAAACAATTAATACTAGTATAGTGGAGACACTCTACCGCTTCTGGCTCTTCCTAGGTCATTGAAACGTCTCCCTCTACTGAATGCCGTTATACTTTTGTTCACCGACATGCGGGCCATGCAGCGCGCGGTCCCAAATGCCATCCACCAAATTAGCAGGAAGTATGCAGGCGGAGAGTCACCCCGGTCGTAGCACGGCAGTAACGAGCCGTCGTATCACAAAACCCCACCTCCCCACAGTCTAAGTTTGACGGACGAAGCAACCATCATTTCACTCCTCACTGAATCCCCTTCTCCCTCACCATCTTCAAGAAAGACAACACTCGCATCTGCCACTGTTCTTCTCTCCCAACAAAGGGAAGGTAAGCGGATCCGTGATGTTGGTATATTTTCGTTCAGAGAAAAAAAGAACTTTTGCAAAGCAGTAACCGATCCTCACTCTCTTTTTTGTTTCATTGTCATTGCGATTGTGTTTTCCTTTCAGTGGTCTCCTAGTATTCGTCAGTTTCATGATGGACCAAGGAGAACCAGGCAAAGATCTGCCGACATTGGAGCAGACGCGGGAGGCTGATCCCCACGAGACAGAGAACTCCAAGAAGATGGAGGCAACCATCGAGCCGACCCCAGATACGCTCACGGCCACTACTGAGATAGTCAACGCCTCGTTTGAGGTTACAACCCCCATGGCACTGCAGGAGCAGTTTTCCCCCTTCGAGGATGTGTCCCCCCCGCTGAGCTGCCCAAGGTGATTTCCTTCTTTGCCGATCTTGATTGTGGTTTTTCATCTAAGTATGTGGTGATTTTTTTAGAAAAGGAATTATGTGGTGATTAATAATGCAAAATTTTATTAGCTTGGATGCCATGCTATACATAGTGGTTTAAATAACTTGTGGTTCTTATACTGAAAAGTAATTCAGAATTTGTTTCTGTTTCAATTAGAGCCCTGATGCAGACAAGGATTGTGTGGTTGTGCATGTCACTCGCTATGAGGTGGACGACCTGAATATACGCACTGGGAAAACAGAGTTCTTAGGCTGTTGGATCCTAGAAGCCATTTGCGGTTATACCAATGAAGAGTTGTATTCCAGCCTCACTGTTGTCAGGCGTGTTGTCCAGGGTGTACTGAAGCACAAGAAGTTCAAAGCTACTCCTTCGTTTGTGAGGCATACTGTTCTTGTCAAGCTTACGTAGGAAGATGCCGTGGCATGCCTCCACAAACAAGTTTATCAGTGGCAAAGCCACAAGGTTGTCTTCATGAAGGTTCACAGGATTGAGCTGCTGTGGGACGTCCTTGATGATGTTCATGGCAAGGTCCGTCTTGTGTCCAGCCCAAATTAGATCGAGGCATGAAATAGTTGCCCCAGCTAGTGTTTAATAGTAGTTTGGATTGTGTCTAATTATCCGAACCTTGCCTGTTATTGACCCCTCTGGGGCTAGTGCTCTGTTTGAATCCGTCTATGGGAACTGCTGCTACTTTTGTGTGCCCGTGAATCATGTGAGAACCATCGTAATTGTTGCCGAAACAGATGCGTCCTCACTAGTTTTTTCATGAATATGGCATGGTAAGACATAAGTTTTCACGGTTTATCATACGAGCAGTGTGTGTTTTGATGAAATAGAGCACTCGTTCGAGAACCGTGCGCCGACGTATACATAAGTACTTGTAAACACTGTTGGTGCTACCCCACTTGTAAGCAGTTGTGCAAAACACGGCACATTGGCTCAACTCACTTCAACACTAGGCTATCGACCAGCTAACAATCAACAGTCTGCTGTCTGACATATAAGCAACTACTATGTATCTTGTTACAGTGGTTCATGCAGTTAATTGTGGCCACAATGTAATAAATTCCAAACGTTCACACGCTAGTCCAGCGCTCATGTGGAACACTCACAATTAAACTCGTCTTCATAAAAATCTTGAAAAGCATTAGTTAAGCAATTTTATACATCTCAATGATTCATAGAACATAACAAACATATACTAGTTCACAGCAAAAGACAAAGTTGTGAGAAGGTTTACAAATCAGGAAAAAACAAGCAAGGCTTCTCTGAGCAAAGGGGCTCCCGGCAGGCTTAAATTTCCTGGAGTTCACTCTGGTTTTTTCTTGTTGCCACCATCCAGGGTTAGGTTCTCTCATTCCAGAATAACCAATTATAATTGTGGTCTCAGCTGGAATGCTGAACTGAACCATGCAGTGTACTAACCAGCTGAAATGCTTGTGCATTCCACTAAATTTAAGCACTGCTATTTGCAGAAATAAGCAGACCACAATGCCTCTTGTCCGTGCACCTGTCCAAAAAACCGCTATGCAGCCGTGCCAACTAGTCCTCGGTCCATGGATGAACTAGTAGAAAGTGCATTCCGGACTAGGATGCAGTTGTTTTCACTCGTCCCTGCACTGCAATCAGGAAGTAAAACATACGAATCAGCTTCTTTTAGATTACGTTGGTCATTCTACCTTAGTTACTACCAATGTAGGGATACCTTGAAGACGGGAGGTTAGACGACGGCAACGAGGGATAGCCATCTCATTTTGCACAGTTGTACTAAAACTGAGGTGTGTGCTTTTGATTGCGCGGATAGAAACTATACGGAGACAAACATCCCGAAACGATATGGAGACAGACATCCCTGTTTGCGCAAATACGAAATACAGTTATTTAAACAGTGACACATATTACTACTTTCCCCCGTTTCCTCTTAGAACCAAGTCCTAGATTCATGCTACAGCTTTCCCACTTTCTTCCCTGTTTGAACCAACGCTTTGAGTTCACTGTATGAACTAGCTTTACTTCTAATAATAGTAGAAGTCTAGGTGGCTTTGTAACAGCGGACGGAAGTAGAAAAGGATCCACACGAAGGGGGAAGAGCTGGGGCAGTAGAGCAAGGTAGGTTTCGAAGGAATATATACCTGAGGGTCGTCGGCATGTGGCAAAGACGGCGTCGGGAGGCCGCATCTTGGCCACAATACCGCAGGGAGGAAGAAGGGGTCGGAGGCCCTCCCGAGCTGGCGCTCTCTCGGAGAGAACGACACAGCCGCTGATCGGGACGCGCGGGCAGCCTTTGGTCTCCTCCCTCGCCGAACGATGCACCTACACCCCCTGCCCCGGTCGAGGTTGTCCGGCCGGATTTGTGACCAGCCGTGAGCTGAGAGAGAGAGTGTGGCCACCTATGTCTTGCTTAGATCTGGAGAGCATGAGAGAGTGAACGAGAGGAACCCTAGTAAAGCAAGCGCTAAGGCTCCTGCTTTTATATATAGTGGAGTGATTTTGTTGTACCGGCTTCAAAAAAATGCGCTCCAACGTGTACCCGCGAGTGGGTGTGAGAGAACTAGTGCGTGCGTGCACCGCTTCTCTTCGTGAGAGTACAATATATACTATGCCCAAAGAATGTTCGCCGCAAGAGTAATAGTATAAGTGTATGACGTGTGAGCTAAAATAAAATGTGCGCGCCGTCTTTTGTTTTTTAGAAATTCTGAGGGTAGGGTGTGAAGAGCACATATGTGCGTGACATCTACCTGCAGATAGAGGATGGGTGCGACGTGCGAGTCTATGAGAGGACTTGGGAGAGTCGTGACTCGTGAGGGTGTGTGTGCGTGAGAGAGAGGGGGGCACGTATCAATGCAATGCATGTGTCCGTAAATCATTATCCGACAAACGTTCGCCACAAGCCTTTTCCTGATGAACGCCGTAAGAACCGTTAGATTGGCATCCGACAGTGTCAGTTTTGCCATGTCATTTAACAGAACAGCCACTCCTCCTACACACAAATCTTCCACGTGAGTGTTAGCAACTGTCGTATGCTCCCTCCGTTCCGAAATGCAGTGCATATAGCTTTATTGAAAATTAGAACCTCGCAAACTTTTACCGAGTTTTCGTGTACCAAATTGCACATGTAGAATACCCTGTATATATCATTTCATTCATCTTCGATAGGTAACTATAAAGATGGGTGAGGAGTCTACAAAGAAAGACCATCGTATCACCTGCAGCAATTTCAACCATCCTTTAGTGTCGAGGAATATCATAGGAACTCTATATGATATGATTTTTATAGGATTTTTTCCTTTAGAGCCAATTGGTTCATAGGAATAGATTCATATACTCTACATTTCAAAGGAAATAAACATGATATCATTTCTATAGCTTTAGAGCCACTTGGTTCATATGAATGATTTCCTATACTCCCTTAATTTCAACGGAAAATAAACATTAGCATATATTCAATAGAAAAGTTCCTATGATATGAACCAAATTACATCTCTTTACTAATCCCTCCTCATAGGAATTGAGATACATGTCATCTCTAGATTCAATAGAAGAGTTCCTATGATGTGAACCAAATGACATCTCTTTTCCAATCCCTACTCATAAGAATTGAGATGCTCCATGTCATCTCTTTCCCTACAACTTCCACGTATGCATCTTCTATTCCTAAATAGATAGTACAACCCACTAGTAGCTTTTTTCCAAAACATGCAACTATGGCACAAGAACTATATAGTGTTCCAATAACTTTGAAAGATGGTCGCTGGATGAAGCTAACCCGACAGTGCAGAGATGGGCAAATCCGAGCACTACTGGCCGTTGGATATCATCAACATTCCACCAGATCTGCCACATGTAAAATTTAGAAGACTCCATGGTTGAACTTAAGCATAATGCACAATCCTCAAAACACAAGCACTTCTCCTTTGTTCTAGAATATTCTATATCATAATTGATTATTTTTTTCTAAATGAATTGCCATTATTTGTTTTTTACTTTATGATTTACAATGCACAACCCCATGAATCTTAACATTTTTATAAAACTAATTGATTTTGAATGAGATGAACTATAAGAACTAAATGAACATCTACATCATGCATATATGACTCAAAGCTTTACATGCTATAGTGTGTATTTATTCATAATTTGGTTTCGAAATCTCATGCGTTCAATACATGTGTACCTTACTAGTTTTGAGTAGAGTAGCAAATTTCACGCGGCCCCGGGTATATCAAAATGCAGGGCCCATGCATCATTGCCTTTCGGTCGAACCTACGTCCACAATTTTTCGTACGTGCTATATCTCCACTGGTCCCCGAACCCAAAATGTTGCCTCGTTCCCGTAAAACCAAGCGGCCCACACATATTTAAGGCGTCGACTCGATCACTCGAACCCGTTTACTATGACGTGGCCCCGCACGCCGTAGTACTCCTACAAACCCTACCGCCGCACTCATCATCAGTTTTCTTCAAGAGGACGAGGGAGAAGCCAATTTGTAGTGGAGGCGCTTTCGAAAAAAAGGATCTGTAGTGGAGACCCCTACCCCAGGGTGCCCTAGGTAGCTGCCGCACGCATCATTGTTTTCTATTTTCTTTATGCTCTTGCGCGCTAGAGTGAAATGATGGTTGCTTCGTACGTCCAGCTTAATGCAGGAAAGGTGGGACTTTGTGATTTGACCCCTCATCGCTCATTTTCTACTATTGCGGCGCTACAACCGGGGTGCCTCCAATTCCAACCGCTGCTCCGAACTGTAATTTGGTGCATCGCACGTGGAACAAGATGGTGGATGAGCCACACGTCTGCCAAAGGGGTCCTATTAAGTGTGTCGCCATTTCATGTGCGGACTGACCCTGCTTGAGTTGCTACGCCAACACGACAGGAGCAGCCTACCACTTGGTTTTGCTCCTTGGTGAATCCCGACTATATTGATCTAAAAAGATACGTGCTGAACTACCCTCTCGTCTCGTTTTTTATTTGTAGGCGTCTCGGTTTATAGGGCTTGCACGTAGTTCTAGGTCATCCATTTGACTAACTAAATATGAGTTACTATGTCACAAAAAGTATATCATTGGATTCTTATTGGTTGTATGTGAAGAAACAAGAAACGAGGTAGAAGTTAATGCACTGCGCCTTAGTATTGTGGGATTATTTGGTTTTTGTAAGATGACGTGCGTTTGGTTGCAAGGGTGGTCATGAATGGGTTGGGATCGTTCAGAAAATAGACATGTTTGGTTATAAAGCACATGAATGGTTCGAGTCAAGAAAAGAGAATATGCCTTGAATATGCTGAACCATTCCACCCAACCAAATCGGTCGAATCAAATGGCCACCCTTTGAATGCATGACTATGTGAGCATGACTGGTGGTCCCGTCTTAAATAATTAGCTCATCTCTTATATTCAGCCAAACACATGAATTGAATGGTTCAATCCCAAAAAAATCGAATGGTCCCAATCCATTCATACGATACCTTCAACCAAACGCATCCGACGGAGGGAGTAGTTGTATTTAAAAGTCAAGGGCGGGGCTTTTCCTGCCCGGTAGGCGGTGGGACAGTTCCGCCTACTCGGTTCGACAGAGACGCGAGAAGATGAGGGAGTAGGCTGCTGCAAACGTAGGGTTGTGTGATTTGACAGCGAGTTACTGCTGGACAGGTGGGGCCCCGTGATTTGACTTGCCATTATCATTTTAACTGCGGCGCTACGACCGGCGTGAGTCTCCCGATTCCTGACCACCTCCATACAGGTGCCTCTCCCAATGCTCCACCATGTAGTAGTAGAGGCTGGCTCTTGCATGAGAGCCCACTTCTCCACTTTTTCCTTGCCTCTCTTTCCTCCACATATGCAAAAATGCCATGTAAAGCGCACCCTCCATCTAGGTGTGTAAGTCATCTTACGAAAATCATATAATCCCAAAACACTTAGGCGCGATGCATTAACTTCTACCTCGTTTCTTGTTTCTTGACATATAGACCAATAAGAGATAAAGGGTGTGCATGCTTTTAATGACTTGAGACTATCAAACACGACATGCAGTGGTTAGTTCATTGCATGCAATACTATTAATTAGCAAATAAATGTTAATGTTTCCCGTTTTCTCCTCCTGCTTGGTCACGATGCACAGCCTAAGATGACTTACTCACCTAGACGGAGGGAGTATTGTACTTACTTGCTCCTACAGGTGCTTAAGCTTGCCACATAGGCATAAAGTCTGATGTGGCAAGTTAATCAAGAAGGGAGAGACTAGTTTGGTGACCCAAGGAAGAAACGGTGCTAAGCGCGTGTACCTAGGTGAAATTTTTTTTTTGAGTCTATAGCTAATTAAATGAAGCAAACTTAGCAACACCATTTCATTGGAAGAGGTCACTCCTTGGCAAATGCAATAAATACTAGTACTCCCTGTGTCCCATTATATAAGAACGTTTTTGACACTACACTAGCTAGTGTCAAAAACGTTCTTATATTATGGGATGGAGGGAGTACGAAGAAAGAGATAGAGAGGAGTAAAAAAATACACTTATAGCCAACCTTGTTGTAGTATGAGTGACTAAGTGATGACTATGTATGACCAGTGGCGAATCTTGGAGGAAAATCAAGGGCAGGCTCATAGTCAATGGCGTGAAGAAAGAGCCACCAAGTCTCAATTCTTTTGTTCAAAGAAGGCTAGAATTTGCCATAATACTACTAGGAACATGTACTATTAACTATTAATTTCGTTTTTTCATTGGTGGAGGGCAGGCTCAAGCCTATTAAAGCCTGCCTAGTTCATTCGCCACTGTGTATGACATGCCAACATCAGATAGCCTAATGCACCGTGTTAAATATCCAAGGGCGCGACCACGCGAGCGACGCGACGGTCGTGGTAGGCGCGACCATGATACGGGCTGCTGGCAGCCCTTGGATCTGAGATCAAACGGTCGCATGCTAAGTTGCTGAAAATTTTAAGAATAACCCTCCAGGATAGGATATTCACCCATAGGTCTAGAATCACGCCATGCAACCGTTCGATCTCAGATCCAAGGGCTCTCGGAAGCCCGTATCATGGGAGAATGGAAAGCCACTACCCTGCCGTTCGCACGCTGGCAGTTCGCTCCTACTCTTTCCCGCACATCCTTTAATACTACGGCGGTTCGCTCCTAGTCGTCCCGTCCATTCACATTACGGCAGTTCCACTAATCCTAACCCTCCTCCCAAATCCATGGCGTCCCAAATCTCCCCGATCGGCGGTGAGTACAAGGTTATAACCATCACCGGCGATGAGTTCGACGTCATCTACACCCGTACTTCCACGACGATGAAAGGATGCCTTTCTCGCTTCAGACGCATGTTCGAAAACTCACATGATGAGTGGGTCACTGGGCTAGATGTTGAGTACACCACAGTCGTGGGACAAGAGAAGGATCTAAAGGACGAAGAGAGGAAGAAGCCCGCCGTTATACAAGTTTGCGTACATAATGTTTGCTTGGTCTACCACATATGCCATGCCGACGTTGAGTGCCAGGATTTTAAGAACTTCCTCGAGGACAAAACAATCAAATTCGTTACTGTAGACTTTAAGAACGACAAAGAAGTCCTGCGTCGGACAGGCCTCGTTGTAGGCAACCCCTTTGACCTCCAGAAGAATTAGCTGGTGCCCTCTTGTCAGCCCTCAATGCTGACCCTGGGAGGAGCCATGGTTCATCCTTCGTACCGCAAACTGGAGAAACCTCATTACACGTTTCATCGTCATGCATGGCAGCAGAATGTACTAGATATAGACCACATCCAGTATGCTGCAATGGATGGCTACCTTTGTTTCAATATCTACAAGGGTTGTATGAAGAGCAACAACCAAGTTGGCAGTTCAAGCAAAGAAGTATCGGCCAAGAGGAAGAGGGACAAGGACGAAGTCAAGGACGTGGACGAGGACTCCGAGTAAGGTGGCAGTGTCGTTGCTCATGGCGGTTCTAAACTTCTAATGCAGTGTCTACTGGATTAGTTGCATAGTTTAATTTCAGGTGTGCTTAGTTTAATTTGAGGGGTGTGTTGTGCTGAGCCCCCAACAGAACTATGTTATGTTTCTTCTAGTTACTTTAACTCTTCAGTATGTACATACTAGTACTAGTATTTCTTTAGTAGAATTTAGCACCCCAATTAAGCACGTACTACCTTTTTTAATAGTACTATATGCATAATTTGGCGACGAGCGCTCTCTATATGTATCACCTTTTTTTAAAAAAAATTCAATTTTTGCTCCATGGCGCAATCCATCGATAGTGGAGTACTACTGTACAAAAGTATATATTTTTTAAAAGGCTAGCATACTGTTCATCATATATATATATAGCCAGTTAAATTCTCAACCTAGAACGACGTGCATGCCATGTAGTAAACCGATCCGAAGGAAGTATAGTAAAAATGAGGTGATTTTACCCAGCGATCGGCAGGGGAGCATGGCATGTCATGCGGTCCCACGTGTCATGATGTACCAAGGCGTTGCGCATGTCCCTCTTGAGGCAGAAGCAATACTAGTACATGGTTTGAGATGATGTCGAACCGAAGTGTGAAATAATGGTTGCTTCGTCCGTCTGGGAAGGTGCGGCATTGTGATTTGACGTCTCATTGCTCATTACTAACACTGGGCCGGTACGAGTGGGGTGCGTCCCCTGCTGTTCTGCACTGTTATTTCGTGCTTGACACGTCGACCCGGTTGCTATATGTCCCACATGTCGGCGACAGGAAGTACAAAATTCATGAAAGGGAGCGTCGACGGAGGAGTATACTACAGAATTCATGAAAGGGAGCAACTTAGTTTTGGAAAAATCTGTTTTTACGGAGTACGTACCCACCAGGGTTTATAGGTGCGTTAGATCACCCGATGCAAGCAGTGTCATTAGGAAACTAACCAATGCATGTACAAGTTCATGGAAATTTAGTGGTCATTCATGCATTCGTTCTAATTAATGCCTCGGTAAACATAACTTCTTGAGAAAAATGAGCGTATTGTGCAAACTGCGAAATTAATTCGACCACTCACCGTCTACCTTGGTTGGAGAGATTTTGAAATTGAGCCATAAACTGGAAAGGAGGGAGTAGTAACTTTTGTCTCGATTACTATTTGTGGCCTTGTATAGATGCAAAATGTATTTTTTATAGTGGCCTCTTATAAGTAAATAGAGGGAGTACTAACCAAAGTACGTAGTAGGGACGAGGAGTAAACGGAGGGAGTAGTAGAATTTTCTCCTCGTGCTGTGAGCCACCGCGCGCGTGGGCGAGGGAGCGGGCGTAAAGGCGTACATTAGTACTCTAGCTTCACCTCATCCTGCGAGCCACCACGCCCGTGGGCGGGGGAGACGGTGTACTAAGCAAGTTTCCCCTCGTTCTGCGAGTTGACGGGACACATCAAAAGTACTCCAGTGTATAGAGCCTTGCCTCTAAGGTAGGCCCCACATGGTTTGCCTCTTTTTTTTAATTTAACATAACGCGTCAAGTCGCAATTTGTTTGTTCACCCGTGGCAGACGATCCTCCCTCCACCAAGTGGACAACCAGTACACGTGCCAAATTACCACGTGGGTTGCCTTTTTCATACAGAAATGAGCTCCACCGTGTACCCGCGCGGGTGTGGTTGGGAAAGATACAGGAGTACCTGCGCCGTGCGTGCACCTCTTCTCTTCGTGCACGTCCCCCACCTACGTGGGTGTGTGTGAGAGAGATACAAACCTAGACATAATGTGCCGTCCATCCCCATGCCTCTGCCCAGTCCGACCACCAGTCACCACCACGGCACCACGCCCCACTCCTCCTCACCTAATCTCTCATATTTCTCCCTCCATTTTTATATACAAGGGGCCACTATAAAAATTACAATTTCCAGATATACAAGGCCACTAACACTAATCGATGCAATATTAATGGTGTTTGCCTCGTGGTACTAGCAAAGGAGGACATTAATTATCCCTTGCATGCTTGCAGAAGTTTGTAAAAAAATGCATCTTGATGTTCCGTGCAATGCACGGGCATCTTGCTAGTCCATGAAAACAACACATGGCAAAATTCCTCGGCGAACGAGGGATTTGAATCTGTTGGGAGGGGCTGTTTGGATCTTGCCCGGGGTAGCCAAAATATTGGCGACCCTTTTGTCCACCGGTGCCTTTGCCACCGATGAACGAGGAACGGCTCGGGTGCTTATGCTGTCATGCATCCTCCAGCACGCATGTTGGAGATGAGCTCGCACGTGCTGTGTTTTTTTGTCCCACAATGCCGCCCGAGCCGCCCGCAGACCGACCGGCGACCCGCAAATTACGACATCCAACCGTAGCCGCACACATTATGACAGCAACTCAACCAACCGGACAAAATTCATGCAAACACGTAGACAAACTGATACTCATTCACGCAACCACCGGAGTATTTCATATAAACAAAGACGGAAATCATACAAAATACCGGATTTTCACACAAACATGACGGATTTCATTACATTCAAATGAACTACGTGGTGCTAGTTCTGGACAGCACATGTATATAATACATGGCCTAAATGGTCGCCCGCCGATCGATTTGTGTTCCTCATGTCCGGCAGCATGATCACCGGACTGCCGGGAGCCCCGAAGGTATATGCTTCAGCGCAAAGGACGGCTCGCTTCCCCACTGCCCAACTGATATCATTGGCTGGTGCCGAAGATGATGGTGGCCGGCACCGGTTCGAGTTCATCACCGGCGACTACTTCGCCATGGCCGGCACCGGCTCGAGTTCATCCTAACATTGACCTCTTCCATGGAGCCCATGCGGGGTCGACGAAGGTCCTCGCAACAAAAGGGTCCGGCAAGACACCTGCTGTGTACGCCGGCGTCACCTCCGCGGTGGCCTTCATGGGACCCAAGCGGCGGCGGCCTCCCATGTTCTACTTCTCCTCGATGATGGCGGCGGACGTAGAGGTGCTGGCCACTGACTCATCACTCTCCGTGCACCCGGCTTCTGTCGCTGCTTGCATGGCACGGCCGCCGGCATGGGAGTCTCGGCCACATAAACGGGAGACGCAGTACGAGGCGGCAGCGTGGACGGCAGCAACGATGCCCGTGTGCCGCTCCTCGTCGAGCTGGCCTGGAGCGGCGAGTTGCTGAACCGCGCGCCGGCTTGGGGCGGCAACTGGCTCCGTCGGGCAAGGGAAGGGAGGTGGATCAACGAGCTGCATAGCTCGTATCCGGCGGGCTACCCAGCCGGTTGGATGCGGAATAACTACTCTTCGTAAGAAATTGTAAGAGTGGACAAAATGGTGGAGGAGATAGGGGAGCGGCGGAGGTGTGCGATTCTTGGCTGGCGTTTGGCCTCGTTTAAATAGGAGATTAAATAGACGGCGGATGGGAGGAGCTTGGCCGGCGTTGCGTTTAACGCCGGCCCGGTCATGAACGGACGTGTGTCCAGAGTGGGTTTCTCGGCTTCCACACGGGCGGGTTTCATGGAGGTGTTTGAATGCGGCACGGAGGCGTGTTCAGCCGGGCGTGCCGCGAGTGGCGCCCTCGACTCTGACCTAGGACACCGCGCCGTTCTTCCACTGACGTGTGGGCTCTTTGGGTGCATGGCCTGCATGTCAGTGACCCAACGCAGGCAGCACACTTCAGAGGAACCTTTGGTGGGCCAGGGCGGTCAGAAGCGGGCATTTCATAAACCGATGATTGTTCATTGAGTGTGACGTCATCTTTTTCATGTAGTTAAGCGTGTGTCTTGCGTCGTGTGCTGTGTGCATGCAGGCGTGCGAGTGTTGCGTGCGTGCAAGGGTGCGTTTTAGTGTTGCATGCATGGGTGCGTTTCAGTGTTGCATGCATGGGTGCATACGTGCGTGTGTTCGTGAGTGCATGTGTACGTGTCAGTGTTGCACGCCAGCATGCGTGCATGTGTATGTTATGTGTACGTGTCAGTGTTACACGCCTACATGCGTGCGTGTCTTGTGTGCGTGCATGTGTACGTGCGGGGTGAGGCTACACGTCAGTCGACTGACTTTTTCATCTCTGGTCATTAGATTTTCCAGCCGTTGGATACGAAATCAAGGGCCTTCAGTTTATCATCAAACTCCACCCCCCGAGCTGCCAGCCACCACCGGCCGAACCGCCCGCCCTCGCCACCCACGGCCGGCCCTCCCTCCCCAAAACCACTCCCCACCGCCGGTCCACTGCCGCACCTTCGAGAGAGTGGGCCAGCATATATGATCTTGAGATTTTACGAAGTCACCATAGGTGCCTCGTAGTCGAGTGGAACATCTCCTCCCACTGAACGTACATCACCGGAAAATACTAAAATTAACACAAGATAAATGCGAACACCGGGACTTTAACCTTGGTGGGCTCGAGAAACCACTGTCCTCTAACCATCCAACCACATGTTGGTTAGCACGACAAAATGTATGTGGTGACCGTGATGAGCTTATTCTAAAGTCCAGTGACCATATCGTGCTTTTGCTTCAAATACAATGATCGTAAGTGTCGTCAAAAAAATACGGAGCACACATCAAATGCAAAGTCCGTCCGTGTCATCAACAAAATATGGAGACGTATCGTGAGCTAGATACCGTTGTACTATTGTATATGCTTATTTTCTTAGTGGACGATTGCGTGTGTGGTGTGGTGGGCACATCATTTCTAGTTGTGGTGGGTCAACATGAAGACTCATGGGTCGGTTCCATCCTGCGCCACATATAGGTTGGACCGAGACGTGTTATATGGAGACCCATGTGGAGGACTCGACATACAACACGAAGCTACCAGAGTCGCGGAGGACTCTATCCCCACTGGTGATAAGCCGACTATATATGATTTGTAACCCTAGGCCCTTAGTATGTTATACAATCTTGGGGGCTAGTTCGTCGATAGTATACACTCATGCACAATGCCTGGTATTCACGTGTACTTTGTACACACCCCTAACACTAATAAACAGTACCAGGAGTAGGCTCTTTCTTCAACTGCAAGGGTCCAATCTGAACTAGGGTAAAACTTTGCCTCGTATTACCATCCAGCCTAACAGCCAGGGATATCCTACCGAATGATATGATGAAATCATATCTGCCAACTACTATTAGAGAGGTGTGTCAGGGGGGCAATGTGTGCGAGAGAGGCCTAAAGATAATGTGCGTGCGGGAGACACGTAGGCACATATATGTGCGTATAGAGGGCTAGTAGAGACCGTGCATGTGTATATATGCATGTGAGATAAATAGTGTTTTCCAATTGAGATTAGTGAAAAGAGTGGTACATACTAGTCAGAAAGAGAGACAGAGAAACAGAGAGAGCATGTGCGTGAGACACCCCGACACCCTGAGAGAGATAGTGAGCATGTGTGAAAGAGAAATGCCGATGCATATAAAGTGTGTGCACTTATGTGTTAGATAGAGAGATATCTACGTGTAAAAGGCGGTTCTACCCATTAAATTAAAATATAAATGGCATTATTATTTTTGGATGAGATCATGAATTTTGCAAAATTGCGTATGGACGAAAATCGGTCTATCAGACACCCATACTCTATTGAATTCTAGCATGTACACGTGTTTATTTCATATTATCGATCCATAGAGTGAGAGCGGTTTGAAATACAGGCAATGGATGCTTTTGCAATTCATATATAAACATTAATTAGTGCACTCCATGTTGTTAGTGTGAAGCACTTTATATACATTTGTCACTTGCATGGATACATTCCAAATTGCTAGCTACAAATAAAATACATGTCGAATTCAACATAAAGGGGGTTTCAAAGATTCGAATTCATAGGAAGCGCATTCATCTATTTGAACCCAAGATAATGGCATTTGTAAATCAGATGTAAAAGGGGGCATCAATCTTTGTTGTGAGTTTGAACATGGTATATATATTCATACGCATATCTAACTTTTTTTTGCAACCAAGGAGATTATACCTAGAACCATGCATGAACTAAGGTAAGTTGCATATTTTTTAATATATACTCGTGTACAATGTATATTAAAATGTACCCCCTCCATTCCAAAATAATGGTAGCTTTAGGATTTTCAAGAGTAAAGATTTGTGAAGTTTGACAAATCCTAAAAGTTCAATTCAAGAGAACCGAAAAGGTTAATGCTTCTGCTCCCAAATATTGAACGAAGCGCCAAATAGGCCTCTGTTCACCCGAAACCACGCGAGACTAATGTTTTAGTGGTAGGAAATTACTGTCCTGACTTTGGCCCGTGTAGCCTATCGGCCCGATGTCCAAAGGTCTAAACCGGGGTAGGTTTGTAACTTCACCAAGACGCCAGTCTCAACCGCCTCCGAGAAGCATTCATACGCCGTGGGCGCCTAAACACCCATGCGCTCGGCCGAAATATATCCCGCCCACATTTGGGACACCTGACATGACTGTCCTACCCCCAACCCGCAATATGTCCGAAATTTTAGATGGGGGCAAAGTTTGTAACTTCCCCCAAATTTCAAACAAGCGCGTCTCAAACCGAAACATTGTTCCCCTTAGTTCCCCGCCTCCCTTCGTTTCCCCATTCATACTCTGTGGGCGCGAAAACGCCCTCTCCACCAGCCGCGAAACCCCAACCTCCTCCGTCCTCCACCCCATAGCGGCCAATCCACCGCCGCCCTCCTCCATCACGCTGGAGCCGGTACCCCGATGTCGTCGTCCAACGCAACCGCAACCGCAACGCCCTCAAGGATTTAGCAACTGAAGCCGAGGCAGAGCTTCCTCCACGATGCCCACGCCGACGTGCGCCGTACCAGAACCACTCCGACCACGCCGTCCTGCGCCTCACTGCTGCGGCTCCACTGTCGCAACCATCCACCGCACCGGAGCTATTCCCGCTATGCCGTCGTTCGCTGCCTCGGATCTGCTTCCCTGCCGCCGACAGATGGCCACCGCACCACACTCAACAACTTGGCCATGGGTTCATCCAAGGCTGCACCATCCTCCACAACTTCTGGTTTCCGGCGAACAACAAGATCGTCGGAAAAACAGAAGGAGGACACAACACTGCCAGCAGAAAGAGGTACTCCTCTTCCCTTATTTGTGCAAATCTTACGTCTCCGCTCACACCGTATTCATCCCACAAAAGGAACTAGTTGAGCGCTTCTTACTGCATCTTCTTCGTGATACTAAATGCACAAGGTTTCCTCCCTTTTACTATTTCACCTTTGCTAGGGGTCGGTAGCCCACCTGGATTTCAATTCAAGGTCAGTCGAACCGCAATTAAAAGAAGCAGCACCCGCTTAGGCGCGTGGAGCACCTAGTCCGCCTGTTCCCCGAGGAAGCGGCGCATCGGTGTCTATCATAGGGGTGGAGGGCGCAGGAGCTGCTTGCGCCCGATCTGGAGGTCGGTGGGGCTTGAATGGATGGCCGGGGGGAGGGGGGCGGTGCCAAGCACGGCGGTGCGGTGAGGTCAAGGGGAGGGCGCAGGCAGGGGAGGAATACTGGGCCGGTGGTCGCTGGCGTTTCGAGGAAGATCGTCAACATTGACTGGCTGGAGGTAGATGAAGGCGATCTCCCCGTTCTTTGTACATCGGACGGTGCAGAAAAAATGGACCGACCTATTTGCTTTCAGTCGACTGTTATTTTCATAGAATCCTGTAGTAATTGAGTGTGCCATGCATGTTGTAGAGCTATCATATGTCTCCCGTCATTTATTTCTCACCGACCTGCTATCTGCTACCTTTACACTGTACTAATTGTGCACACACTTCACCCATACTCACACTATTGTTTTTTTATGCATGGGTATTTAAGACTCTAACGCAGTGTTGATGAATGCAGAAAAGAAAAGACAGAAGTCGCTCCAGTGTAATTCAAAGATAAGCAGTAAGCGTTTCAACGCTCTAATGGGTGCAGTGTCAGCAGTTGGAGACAGTAAAAGTAGCTCTGCAGTTGATGATCTCAATTGCCACACACAACCATCCCAGGTGCTTGCTTTAACTTCGCGCTGTCAAATGTGGTTGCATGTTGCATATGGTGTCTAGCTTGTATTGCTTCCAATTTGGTTAAATTGCATCTGCTTACTTTACACATTATACCTTTGATAATGACATGCCTTCCTGTTTTTGATACATACTACATATGTCTATTAACCATGTTCGTACATCAAACTAATGCTCTTTTGTATCCCTCGTCAATCACTTATGATGAGACAGTCACCCGGGTGGGTTACTGTGAGATGCCCTACTCGTTTAAAGAGTGCAATGTCATCCTCCCCACATGATTGTCAAGAAACAGCAAGGCTAAATGAAGATAGTCAACGTAGCTCTCTAGTTGATCACCGCAATTCACCCACACCACCATCGCAGGTGCTTGCTCTTACTTGGTAGTGTGATATGTGGTTGCATGTTGCATATGGTGTCTACCTTGTAATGCTTCTAATTAGGGTAAATTGCATCTGCTTAGTTAACACATTATACATGTGAATATGACATGCCTTCCTGTTTTTGGTACATACTACGTCTTTCTATTAACCATGTTCTTACATCAAACTACTTCTCTTGTGTATCCCTCATCAATGCTTCTAATTTGTTAAATTGCATCTCCTTAGCTTACACATTATACATGTGAATATGACACGCCTTCCTGTTTTTGGTACATACTACATCTGCCTATCACACCATGTTCTTACATCAAACTATTGTTCTTGTGTATCCTGCGTCTATCGCTTATGATGAGACAGTCACGCGCGTGGGTTAATATGAGACGCAATACTCTTATAAAGAATGCAATTTCATCCTCTCCACATGATTCTCAAGAAACAGCAAGAAAAAATGAAGATATTGAACGTTGCTCTGTACCTGAAGACAACACTTCCCCTACACCACCATCACAGGTGCTTGCTCCAACTTCGCAGTGTGATATGTGGTTGCATGTTGCATACGGTGTCTAGCTTGTAATGCTTCTAAAGTTCTAATTAGGGTAAATTGCATCTGCTTAGTTTACACACTATACCTGTGAATATGACATGCCTTCCTATTTTTGGTACACACTACATCTATGTGTTAACCTTGTTCTTACATGAAACTACCTCTCTTCTGTATCCTGCATCAATTACTTACGATGAGTCACCTTTATTCGTTGCATATTGCATATTATTTCTAGCCTGTTGCCATGTATTGCTTCTAATTTGGTCAAATAAATTTGTTAGGGCACCCTTTTAATTTGGCAGAGTGATATTGGTTTCATCTTTCATATGGTTTCTAGCTTGCATCGATTCTAACAAGTTCAAGCACCTTGTGCTTAGTTTACACTTTATACATCATACATGTCAATATGTCATGCCGTCCTGTTTTTCATACATATTCCATCCTCCTATCATGCGGCTGCCTTACATGAAAGTAGTGTTCGTCAGTATCATGCATCAATAAGTTCTGAAGAGCAAATTTTATTCCTTTTTCTTGTGGGTTTGACTTGACAAGGCAAAATCAAGAAAGAGGAAGGAAAAGAGTAAGGAAGGCGATGATGGTGGTCCTCTTCAGCAACGTAAACAGAGCATCTGTATCGATTCTCTTTGTACTGATAGTGCATTACATGGTCCAAGTCTCCGCTCCCTACTCCACCATCCAAGGTGCTTGCTCTAACTTGGCAGTGTGATATCTGGTTGCATGTTGCATATGGTGTCTAGCTCGTATTGCTCCTAATTAGTGTAAACTGCATCTGCTTAGCTTACACATGATACATGTGAATATGACACACTTTCCTGTTTTTGGTACATACTATATCTGTCTATCACACCATGTTCTTACATGAAACTACTCTTCTTGTGTATCCTGCATCAGTCACTTATGATGGGACACCTTTAAGTTGGCAGTGTGATATTGGTTTGCGTCTTGAATATGATTTCTAGCATGTACTGCTTCTAGTTTGATGAACGCCACATATGACGAGACAGTTTTAACTTGGCAGAGTGATATTGATTGCACCTTCCATATGGTGTCTTGCAGTGTTTCTAATTTGTTGACGCGCCTTCTGCTTAGTTACCACATCATAGGTGTGAATATGTCAAGTCATCCATTTTTTCGTACATATTCCATCCTCGTATCATGACTTTTCCTTTCATCAGAGTAGTGTTTGTCAGTATCATGCATGAATGAGTTCTGAAGAGCGAATGATATTCCTTTTTCTTGTTGGTATGACCTCACAATGCAAAATAAATAAAGCTGAAGGAAATTGGCAAGGCATTGGATGATGGTGGTCCTTCCGAGCAACTGAAGCGGAGGTTCTCTACAGATTCTACTCCGCCATCCTCCCAACAAGATTCGCAAGACAACGCAAGGCTAGACAGTCAACATAGCTGTGTAGATGATGAGCACATCTCCCCTACTCCACCATCACAGGTGCTTGCTCTAACTTGGCACTATTATATGTGGTTCCATGTTGCGTATGATGTCTAGCTTGTATTGCTTCTAACTTTGTTGAATTGCATCTGCTTACTTTACACATAATGCCTGTGAATATGACATGTGTTCCTGTTTCTACATTAGACTACTATTCTTGCATATCCCGCATCAGTCACTTATGATAAGGCACCTTTAAGTCACCACTGTGATATTGGTTGTGTCTTTCATATGATTTCTAGCATATACTGCTTGTAATTTGTAGAAACGCCATACAGTTTGAACTTGGCAGAGTGATATTGGTTGCATTTTTCATATGGTGTCTAGCTTGCAGTGCTTCTAATTTGTTGAAATGCCTTCTGCTTAGTTGCCACATCATAGGTGTGAATATGTCACACCATCCTGTTTTTCATACATATTCCATCCTCGAATCATGTGTTTGCCTTTCATCCGAGTAGTGTTCGTCAGTATCATGCATGAATGAGTTCTGAAGAGCGAATTTTATTCCTTTTTCTTATCGATTTGACTTCACAATGCAAAATCATTACAGCTGAAGGAAATTAGTCCGGCAGTGGATGATGGTGGTCCTTCGGAGCAACTCAAACAGGGGGTCTCTACAGATTCTATTCTGCCATCCTCCCAACAAGATTCGCAAGACAACACAAGGCTGGACAGTCAACGCAGCTGTGTAGATGATGAGCACATCTCCCCTACTCCACCATCACAAGTGCTTGCTCTAACTTGACACTATTATATGTGGTTGCATGTTGCGTATGATGTCTAGCTTGTATTGCTTCTAACTTGAATTGCATCTGCTTACTTTACACATAATGCCTGTGAATATGACGCGTGTTCCTGTTTCTAGAACATACGTGTACACGATGAGCACATCTCCCCTAATCCACCATCACAGGTGCTTGCTCTTACTTGGAACTGTTATACGTGGTTGTGTTTTCTGTATGATGTCTAGTTTGTATTGCTTCTGACTATGTTGAATTGCATTTGCGTAGCTTACAACTTATAGCTGCAATGATCACTTACCCATAAGACACATTTAACTTGGGACTGTGATGTAGGTTGCATCTTGCATTGTCTTCTAGCTTGTACTGCTTCTAATTTCTTGAAATGGCACTTACGACGAGACACTTTTTACCTGATAGAGTGATATTGGTTGCATGTTCATATGGTGCCTAGCTTTCATTTCTTCTAATTTTGTTGAAATGCCTTCCACTTACTGTTTTTTCATACATATTCCATCCTCCTATCATACGTGTGAATATGAAACGCTGTCTTTTTTGTATATATTCCATCCTCCTGCGCTTGCCTTACATCAAAGTAGTGTTCGTCTGTATCATGCATCAACCAGTTATGCAGAGCTAATTTTATTCATCTTCTTGTGGTTTTGACTTTATAAGGCAATATTAGAAAATAGGAAGGAAAAGAGTAAGTTAGGGGATGTTGGTGGTACTCCGCACCGACGCAAACAGAGACTCTCTAGATTTGCCACTGCTACTGCTAATGAAGATGAAGTCCCAAGTCTACATGATGAGTTCATCTCCCGCACTCCACCATCGCAGGTGCTTGCTCTAAGTTGACAGTGTGATAATAGGTTTCATGTTGCATATGTTGTCTAGCCTGTATTTCTTCTATTTTGATTAAATTGCACCTGCTGAGTTTATACGTTATACATGTGCATATGACATGGCTTTCTGTGTCTAGAATACACTGCATCTATCTATCATACCATGTTCTTACATCAAAGTACTGCTGTTGTGTATCCCGCATCAGTAACTCATGATTGGATGCTTTTAACATGGCAGTTTGATAGTGGTTGCATCTTGCATTGATTTCTACGTTGTACTGCTTCTAATTTTTTGAATTGCCACTTATGACAAGACACTTTTAACTTGGCAGAGTAATATTGGTTGCATCTTTCATATGGTGTCTAGCTTGCATTACTTCTATTTTCTTGAAAATCCTTCTGCTTAGTTTGCACATCGTAGCTGTGAATATGTCATGCCGTCCTGTTTTTTTTACATATTCCATCCTCATACGGTCGTCTTACATCAAAGTATTGCTTGTCTGTATCATGCATCAATGAGTTCTGAAGAGTGATTTTATTCTTTTGTGTTGTGGGTACAGCTTGACATGGCAAAGTCAAAAAAGAGCAAGGAAAGTAATATAGTAGGGAGTGCTGTTACTCGTCAGGTGAAACAGAAAAGGCTCTGCCGTCGAGATTCTGCTGGTACTTATAGTGCAGTAGAAGGTCCAAGTCCACCGGCTAAATCTACAAACACAGTATCACCTGCTCCACCAGCTGCAACATCCGCTTCAAGTGTACCAGCATCTCAACCAGTTACTTGTTCGTTTGCTCCGGAACTGGCTAGTTCCCAAGCTGCCTTCACACCTAACACTACTTCCGAAGCACTGTTGACACAACAGGACTTGGCAAGATCAGATGAACCTCATGAGCATCAACACCAAGACGGTACCTGACCGAGTCAAGTTGCAGTTGCATGCTCCTTTATATGTACTCTCACAGTTTGATGTACACTAACACTTTCCATATTCGTTGTTGAACTAGCACCACGGCGCAAGCGGAAACAGACATCAGGGATAATGCTTGACAGATTAACAAAATCTAAAGGAGGAAGAATGGAGATCCATTTTGAGGCAGGTTTAAAAAGGCCACGTGATGCTACAGAGTCAGCCAAGTTAGTATCAGAGGCAGCCATTGCCGTTAGGTGTCATGTGCGTATCCTCCCAACGTGTATCCAGTACAGGAATGAGAAAGACAATACCCAGTTTAACACCTTCCTTGACCATTTATCTGTAAGTAATGTTATTCATCACAATTAGTAATATTGTCTTGCTCTGTCCCATACTTTCTAGCTTCCTCCTAATAAGACTCACATTCTTTTTTCTACAGATTAGGTTCAAGTTGGATCCGAAAGATGATGCAACTAAACAAGCATGCACTCATGTTTTTCAGTCTGCTTTGCGACAGTATCGGTACCACCTTAGAAAATCTCACTTTGAAGGCAAGGCTAACAATGAAATCACCCAAACATCTCCAGTGGAATATATTACAGATGAAGACTGGACAGCCCTTGTTAAACACTAGTCTGATCCAAAGTATCAGGTAGGCTATATGTATTTGATCAGACCACATATTGAACTTGTATTTATGTATGTGCCTTACAAGTGTATCTTCTTCTAGGCTAACTGTTTGAAGAACAAAACCAACCGTTCTAAAGTGAAATTCCAACAGACAACAGGATCTCGTAGCTATATTGCACACTGCGAGGCTCTTGTAAATAGCTGCTACTTCCTTCTTCTTTTTGTGCCATATTATCGTATCTATATTGACTTGTTACAAATACAGTGGAAAGCCCATGCGGACCAAAAAGAACCTGAACCGAATGCAGTGCAAATCTTCAAGGCTTGCCACACCAGAAAGATGAAGGGCATGAGCACATCAGTTCAAGCCGCTGTTGTAAGTCCTTACTCCTCCTGCCTTGAACTGATTGGTACTATGATGTGTTCATTTAACTACTTGGTTTGCAGCCAATGTCAGTTACTCTGTTCACTTTTATACAAAGTTGTCTTAACGTATCATTTCACCTTACATGGCTTAAAAGAGATGAAGGATATTCTTTTGGTCTTGATCTGTAATCTAGTTGTTATGTTCACGTGCGCACACAATGATAAAATAGCCTGTTTGTTTTATATCTATTTGCCCATGATATGAATGAGGTCATACTATGTTCATCCTACTTTAAACCATGTCTCTTTATCCTTAGATGTCAACGAATGTGAGGAAATAGACAATACAGTAGGCATGCCACATGGACATATGTTCCGAAAGTGATTTTATTATGTAGTTGGCACTACAATACATGCTAATGTATTACAGTAGTTCACCAAAATAAGTTATCTATAAACGTTTAACCTACTTTGTTTGTTTTTGTCTCATTAGTAACTCACTGGTACACTAATCTACAAGTTCAAACTTTTAGGAAGCTATGAACAAATGATTGAACAGCCACAACCACCTGAAGGTGACGAGGCTACTACAGGCACAATGTCACCTCTTGCTGCAGTGCGTCGGTATCTCTCCACTAACAGTGCAAAAAGCACCTTCCTGCGTAATTCTGGGTTGGTTGTCAAGGTAACCTCGTCCAAATCGCCTACTGAACAAAATCTTCCTACTAGACAGAGTGATATATCTGTGCTCTAGACACAAGTCCAATCCCTAATGGACATTGTTTCGGAAACAAGAATAGTGGTTGAGAAATGCCGTCAAGATATGAATGGTTTTGAAACCAGACTATCAGACATTCGCTTCGTTGTTGAAGAGCAATGGCGGAAAAAGGTGGAGATTGTGCTGCTCCATCAGATTCTACAGCCTGAAACATTAGCACTTAGGTCAAATGATCTGTGCTTCTATACATCTGATGATGCTTTTATCTGGAAGGACTGTAAATTTTATGCCAACAGGCCTTTTGTTGTATGATTGGAATTTATTTTGTTGTGATACAACATTTATGATGCTGCCACAGGCTGCAGTAATTATGACGCTATTTTTGTATAGTGTAGGTTTATCTTAGTAATGTATTCGGACGAAAGCTTCATAGGAGCCCAACATGCCAACATTCGTCGGGCCCATTCCAATTGGGCTAAAAGCGATTATGGGCCGAAATTGGCATGTAGCCCACTAAAAATATCTGGGCTTAAATTAGCATAAGCTTTCAAATTTTTCTGGTGGGCCTGTGCCCATAGTGGGCCTTTAACAGGCCTAAACATAATTTGGGCCCTCAGTAAAAGTAGGCTGTTTATAGGTGTAAATATGTCGAGCCCATAAAAAACATGGGCCTTTAATAGACCGAAAGTGAGATTGGGCCCTGATTGTGCCAAATAACCCACTAGACTTAGCAGGCCGAAATGGTGGCCCATTTACGATGCAGATATTTGACAGGCCGAAATTCGGACAGGCCGTAAATGCGCCGACCTAATACACGGGCCTTTAACAGGACGGAACTTCGGTCGGGTTAGATTATCGTCATTTTTATATGGGCCGTTAATGGGCCCGATATGATGTTGGGCCACATATGGCCCATGGTTTACGTCCGACGTTAATGGGCCGAAAATGACAACAGGCCGAAAGTGGGCCAAATCTATAGTGGGCCTCTAACAGGCCGAATGACAGACATGGCCGAATATGACCCAAATCCTTCACGGTCGTTTATGGGCCGAAAGTTTTGATGGCCTGTAAATGGGCCCAAATGAAGCCGGACCTTTAACAGGCCGGAAATACACCGGGCCGTAATCCGGCCCAATTACTTAGCGGACTGTTAACGGGCCAGAAGTGACCATGGGCCGCATTGATGACAAGTTTATACCAGGCCGTTGACGGGCCGATTTGACAGAGAATGTTGGGCCTTTAGCTGGGTTGGCCCATTATGGTCTGCAGAATCTTGTGGGCCTTTAGCTGGGCCGGCCCATTGTAGTCTGCAAAATCTTGTGGGCCTTTAGCTGGGCCGGCCCATTATGGTCCGCTAAATCTAGTGGGCCTTTAGCTGGGCCGGCCCATTATGGTCCGCTAAATCTTATGGGCCTTCGGTTGGGCCGGCCCATTTAAACTTTGTGGGCCACTTTTGGGCCAGTCCACGTGTCAACATATCATAGGCCCATCTCGACCATTGGATGAGTGACACCTGTGCCAACGCGGACCTGACACGTGGATCCGTCAGCCAATGAGAATTTTACACGTGGAAAATCGGCATTGGTCGTGGCTGTTAACGGGTTATCGGATCCAAAATCCGACCCGATAGCTTAACGTCGTTCCGTTACGGTGGATGCCATGTGTTGGTCACCCTTGACGAAAGCACTTCTGTGACACATGATTTATCGTCATGGAAGTGGACACTTCCGTGATGATAATTTTGGTAATGTCATGGAACACTTCTACGACAGCACAGGTATGACTATCTTGATTCTGTCATAAATTTGTCATGGATGTACATGCATGACAAAAAATGCGACCCACTGTGACAAACACGTATCATCACGGAAGTGTATTTTTTTTGTAGTGAAGACTCTAGACAATGCTCAAAGAAATTATGCTACTACCAAAAAGGAACTTTTAGCAGTTGTATTTGCTTGTGATAATTCAGACCCTATATTGTTGATTCTAAAGTAACTATTCACACAGATCACGCCGCTATTAAATATCTTATGGAAAAGAAAGATGCAAAACCTCGACTTATTAGATGGGTTCTCTTGCTGCAAGAATTTTATTTACATATAGTTGATAGAGAAGGAGCTGAGAACCCCGTTGTAGACAACTTGTCTAGGTTAGAGAATGTTCTTGATGACCCACTACCTATTGATGATAGCTTTCCTGACGAACAATTAAATGTCATAAGCACTTCTCATAGCACTCCATGGTATGCTAATTATATTGTTGCTAAATTTGTACCACCTAGCTTCACATACCAACAAAAGAAAAAGTTTTTCTATGATTTGCGACATTACTTTTGGGATGACCCACATCTTTATAAAGGAGTAGATGGTGTTATTAGACGTTGTGTACCTGAGCATGAATAGGAATAGATCCTATACAAGTGTCACTCCGAAGCTTATGGAGGACACCACGCTGGAGATAGAACTGCACATAAGGTATTGCAATCCGGTTTTTATTGGCCTACTCTCTTCAAGGATGCCCGTAAGTTTGTTTTGTCTTGCGATGAATGTCAAAGAATTGGTAATATTAGTAGACGTCAAGAAATGCCTATGAATTATTCACTTGTTATTGAACCATTTGATGTTTGGGGCTTTGATTATATGGGACCTTTTCCTGCCTCTAATGGATATACTCATATTTTAGTTGCTGTCGATTACGTTACTAAGTGGGTAGAAGCTATTCCAACTAGTAGTGCTGATCATAACACTTCTATTAAAATGCTTAAGGAAGTTATTTTTCCGAGGTTTGGAGTCCCTAGATATTTAATGACTGATGGTGGTTCACACTTTATTCATGGTGCTTTCCGTAAGATGCTTGCTAAATATGACGTTAATCATAGAATTGCATCTCCATATCACCCGTAGTCTAGTGGTCAGGTAGAATTGAGCAATAGAGAGCTCAAATTAATTTTGCAAAAGACTGTCAATAGGTCTAGAAATAATTGGTCCAAAAAACTTGATGATGCATTATGGGCCTATAGAACTGCATATAAGAATCCTATGGGTATGTCTCCGTATAAAATGGTTTATGGAAAAGCATGTCACTTACCTCTCGAACTAGAACATAAGGCATACTGGGCTATTAAAGAGCTCAACTATGATTTCAAACTTGCCGGCGAGAAGAGGTTATTTGATATTAGCTCACTTGATGAATGGAGAACCCAAGCTTATGAAAATGCCAAGTTGTTCAAAGAAAAGGTTAAAAGATGGCATGACAAAAGGATACAAAAACATTAGTTTAATGTAGGTGATTATGTATTGCTATACAACTCTCGTTTAAGATTTTTTGCAGGAAAACTTCTCTCCAAATGGGAAGGTCCTTACGTTATCGAGGAGGTCTATCGTTCCGGTGCCATAAAAATCAACAACTTCGCATGCACAAATCCGAAGGTGGTAAACGGTCAAAGGATCAAACACTATATCTCAGGTAATCCTATAAATGTTGAAACTAATATTATTGAAACCGTAACCCCGGAGGAATACATAAAGGACACTTTCCAGAACGTTCTAGACTCCGAAAAGGAATAGGTATGTGGTACGGTAAGTAAACCGACTCCAAAACAATTTTTAAGGCAATATTTCTCTGTTTTGGAATATTTAGAAAAATAGAAAAATAAGTAGCGCCCCCTACCTCATGAGCACCTCGTGTTCCCCCTACCTCGTGAGCACCTCGTGTGCCCTCCAGACTCTGTTTCCTTGCACGATACGCATTTTGGTCTGTAAAAATTCATTATATATACTCCCGAAGGTTTTGACTCTCATATCACGCAAATCTCCCCTATTCTTGTTTCGAGCTGTTTTTCTGACAGGTCTAGATCATCATGACAACCCCAAGTGCTTCCAAGGACAAGTTCTTCGAGAAGGTGATCAACCCTTACCTCGCGGAGGTGCTGTGACACCCTCAAACCATTGAGATGCATGATGGGTTGCTGCACATCCGCGATGTTGAGGGACCAAAGGGAACCGGAAGCGTGGAGTTGAGGCTCGAAGCAATGGAGCAACAAGTTTTCAAGTGCCAGGGGATGGTGGAGCATGGAATCAACGCTACCCACAAGATGCTCGCGGAGTTCACCAACAACTATGAGCCGGATGCCAAGAAGACTGAGGAAGCCATCTTCAAGCTACATGAGAAGATCGAGCACCTCCAAGCCCAAATCTATGATCTGCAAAACCAAAACTGTGAGTATTAATATAGATTCAAAAGGATGAGTTTGGCTGCAGATTTGAGGATTCCGGAGACTCGATCATCCTTCTATGATGGTGAGCCTATGCCATGGAAGGTGGACGACAAGCTTTCATCATCAACAACACCTCCACCGCCAATAACAAGGAAGGAGACATAACACATGGGTATGGGCAACTCCCCTTGGCAACTGCCAAGCTTGGGGGAGGTGCCCTGGTATCGTATCACCATCACAACTCCTATCTTTACCATTTTTCTTAGTTCGATCCTATTAGTAGTATCTTGATTTAGTAGAACAAAGTCATGGCATGATCTAGTTTTGAGTTTTGCTTTATGATCCTTCCTTGTAATCGAGTCCGTGAGCTATATAATAAAGATTAGTGTTGAGTCAAGGGCTTGAGTATTTTGCCATGATCTTGGGTGATTAGAAGAAAAAGAATAAAAAGAATCAAAGAGTTCATATTTATCTTATTAAAAGTAACGACTCCACATAGAAAGAGTATGATGATTAAAAGTTGTTGGGAGTTGATAAATATAGCTTTGGTCATCATTGCAATTAATAGGAAGCAATAAGGAAAGAGAGGTTTCACATATAGATATATTATCATTGACATCTTTTATGATTGGGAGCACTCATTAAAATATGACATGCTAAAGAGTTGATGTTGGACAAGGAAGACAACATAGTGAGTTATGTTTTCTTACATCTAAGATAAAGTACGTTGTCATGGATCCTCTACCGTGTTGAGCTTGCCTTTCCCCCTCATGCCAGCCAAATTCTTAGCACCAAGTAGAAATACTACTTGTGCTTCCCAATACCCTTAAACCAGTTTTGCCATGAGAGTCCACCATATCTACCTATGGATTGAGTAAGATCCTTCAAGTAAGTTGTCATCAGTGCAAGCAATAAAAATTGCTCTCTAAATATGCATGACTTATTAGTGCGGAGAAAATAAACTTTGTACGAACTTGTTGTGGACGCAATAAAAGCAACGGACTGCATAATAAAGGTTCACATACAAGGGGCAATATAAAGTGACGTTCTTTTGCATTAAGATTTTGTGCATCAACCCTAAACGTGCATGACAACCTCTGCTTCCCTCTGCGAAGGGCCTATCTTTTATTATTATCCTCTACCTTATGCAAGAGTCACGGTGATCTTCACCTTTCCCTTTTTATTTTATCCTTTGGCAAGCTCAGCATGTTGGAAAGAACATGATATATATATCTAATTGGATGTGGGGGAGCATGAATTATTATTGTTGACATTACCCTTGAGGTAAAAGATTGTGGGGCAAAACTATAAGCCCCTATCTTTCTCTGTGTCCGATTAAAACTCCGTAACCACAAGTATTGCGTGAGTGTTAGCAATTATGAAGGACTAAGTGATAGTTGAGTATGTGGACTTGCTTCTAAGCTCTGACATAGACTCTTTCCCATGTTATGATAAATTGCAATTGTTTCAATGATTGACGGTATAATTTGTTGGTGCTCCATAAGGTTTCTGATTCATACTTTGGCTTTGTGAAAAGATCATCATTTGAACTTGAGTAATCATACGACAAAATCTTTATATGTTGCTGTTATGAAATAATCATGATGCCTTCATGTTCATATTTTATTTTTTTATCGACGCCTCTACCTCTAAACATGTGGACATATTTATTGTTATCGGCTTTTCGCTTGAGGACAAGCGAAGTCTAAGCTTGGGGGAGTTGATACGTCCATTTTGCATCATGCTTTTATATCAATATTTATTGCATTATGGGCTGTTATTTCACGTTATGTCACAATACTTATGGCTATTCTCTCTTATTTTACAAGGTTTACATGAAGAGGGAGAATGCCGACAGTTGAAATTCTGGGCTAGAAAAGGAGCAAATATTGAAAGACTATTCTGCGCAACTCCAAAAGTCCTGAAACTCCACGGAATGTCTTAAAATAAATAAATAAAAATCGTCGCCAAACATGAAGGCCGGGGGGCCCACACCCTGCTCACGAGGGTGGGGGCGCGTGGGCCCCCTGGTGGCTCTCCGACGTCCATCTTCTCCTATATGAAGTCTTTCGATGAGAAAAAAATAGCAGGCTACTTTTCAGGACGAGACTCCGCCGCCACGAGGCGGAACCTTGGCGGAACCAATCTAGGGCTCCGGCAGAGCTGTTCTGCCGGGGACACTTCCCTCCGGGAGGGGGAAGTCATCACCAGCGTCATCACCAACGCTCCTCTCATCGAGAGAGGGCAATCTCCATCAACATCTTCACCAGCACCATCTCATCTCCAAACCCTAGTTCATCTCTTGTATCCAATTCTTGTCTCCAAGTCCGGGATTGGTGCTAGTAGGTTGCTAGTAGTGTTGATTACTCCTTATAGTTGATGCTAGTTAGTTTATTTGGTGGAAGATCATATGTTCATGTCCTTTATGCACATTATTACCCCTCTGATTATGAACATGAATATGCTTTTGAGTAGTTACGTTTGTTCGTGAGGACAAGGGAGAAGTCTTGCTATTAGTAGTCATGTGAATTTGGTATTCGTTCGATATTTTGATAAGATGTATGTTGTCTAACCTCTAGTGGTGTTATGTGAACGTCGACTACATAACACTTCACCATTATTTGGGCCTAGAGGAAGGCATTGGGAAGTAATAAGTAGATGATGGGTTGCTAGAGTGACAGAAGCTTAAACCCTAGTTTATGCGTTGCTTCATAAGGGGCTGATTTGGATCCATATGTTTCATTCTATGGTTAGGTTTACCTTAATACTTTTGTTGTAGTTGCGGATGCTTGCAATAGAGGTTAATCATAAGTTGGATGCTTGTTCAAGTAAGAACAGCACCCAAGCACCGGTCCACCCACATATCAAATTATCAAAGTACCGAATGCGAATCATATGAGCGTGATGAAAACTAGCTTGACGATATCCCCATGTGTCCTCGGGAGTGCTTTTCCTATTATAAGAGTTTGTCCAGGCTTGTCCTTTGCTACAAAAAGGATTGGGCCACCTTGCTGCACTTTATTTACTTTTGTTACTTGTTGCTCGTTACAATTTATCTTATCACAAAACTATCTATTACCACTTATTTCAGTACTTGCAGAGAATACCTAGCTGAAAACCACTTATCATTTCCTTCTGCTCCTCGTTGGGTTCGACACTCTTACTTATCGAAAGGACTACGATAGATCCCCTATACTTGTGGGTCATCAAGGGACCGTGCCTCTTTGGAGAAGATTCATTCGGATTCAAGGCCTCCATCCGGAGAAGACAATCAAGACCTCCTCACGGAGAAGAACGGTTACTCTTGTATCTTCCCTTTGTTGACTTTGGATCATGTGTTACCTTGTGCTTTCGGTGATTTAGCCCTTGTGTGATCAATCACTTGTCGGTTGAGTGTTTCTCTCGTTTCTCCCCATGATTTCCCTTGTGTTCTTTCGCGCGTTCTTCGTGCTTCCCCGTAGGATCCACTCCAAACATGGAAGATCAGCCATTAGGATTCCGCCCTACATCACCATTGGACACCACGTTTGAGAAGCTCTTGACAAACAGGATACCGAGCCAAGTATAAGAAGTTGACCGTGGGGCCTCGGCATGCCAAAAATCACCTTGAGGGAAGTACCTACCCTTGAGAACTTGTGTTCACATGGAATCCGACAAAGAGAGAATCCGCCAGCCCTGCTGCCCGAGCATGGCCTAGTTGAACAAGGCCATGTCGTGGAACGCCATACCGCTGAGAGCCTTAGGAGTCGCCAGCCACTACCAAGACCGCCAGTGCAACTTCTTCTTTCCGTCCTCATACGCCCACCACTGATCCGCAATAATTTGTCAGAATTGCTCACAAGTGGATATTGGGAACTGAAAGCAGCTCATAACATGAGTCAGGGTCGCCTGGATGATAGATTTGACAAAGTATCTTTGCTAGCATGAGATACAGGGCAATTCGACCAGGTGTGCATACATTGCCAAGCTCGTAATAACCGACATGTGTAAGGGGCTATGCTCCTTTGGGGAATTTTTTTGCTTTTCAAGCCACTTGGTCAAACAATAGCACCGACTTATGACAATTCCAACTAGGACATGGGCTATCTTATTACATGATAGAGGACCGAACATTCCATGGTCGACATCAAATTGCACATTCCACATTGCCTTGCTGCATAAATGCATAATTACGCTACTGTGAAGACATGCTTTAGTCTCCTCCTTACACAAACGAGATCCTCCATTTCAAACTAACTGAAGCTCTAAGTTTTATCCTAAATTTATCAAACATCTTTAAGTTCTACTTTTGTCCTATATGTGCAAACAAACGGGAATACACATTCCATGCTTTTTGCAGGTGTCTGACGACTAGGGCGCTTTGGCACGCCATGCAAAGGTCTGGGTGCTTCCCGACACCGGCAAGATCGTCAACACCAACTCAGAGAGGTTATTGGGAGTCCTCGTCGTCATACAGGAGAATGAAAACCGACGCCTCCTAATGCTCCTCTAGCAGTGCTGGCATGTTCGCAGTGAGGTCATACATGAGAATCCAACACCACACACTGAGGCCTGTCGACGATCCCTTCAGAGCTATTTCGTCTCCCTTCTCGGTATTCAACAATTCCTGCAAGGAGACTTCGGGAAAGGGAATATGTCGATCCACTTGGGTGCAACACCGATGCCATTATCACATGTGAAGGAGAACCCAACCATCCAACCAAGTGGCTACCCCACCACCTGGGTAGATGAAACTAAATGTCGATGGAGCTTTCTCGTAGAGTGACGATAATGGGGGTGCAGGAATGATACTTCGAGATGAAGAGGGCCACACCATTTTCTCTTCCTACTGGTACCTGATCACATGCTCTAGTGCTCTTAAAGGTGAAGTTTCTATGTGTTTGGAGGCATCGTCCTCACGCTGGAGTGAAGCCACACTCCCTTAATCCCCGAGACGGATTGCTAAGTTGTTGTCGACATGAGTGGAGACACTTCTACGAACCGCATGACGGTTGCGCGCTCTCTTCAGTGAAATCAAACACACCCTTCATTCTGGTAGGGGGCATAAGATAGAAGTTGTTAGGAAAGAGATGAAATGTAAGCCATTGCCTAACTAGACTAGGGTGATCGCACCTCCTCCCCCTCCCCCGCATGGAAGGTTGGCTGCGTTCGGGTTCGAAGGATATTGTTGACTCTATTCGGATTACACCCTTCAAATAAAAGATATCTCCATCTCCATTCGCAAAAAACTTGACCATTGTGGAAAATATACGAATATCTTAAATTTTAGTTATATACAAAAATATGTTTATAGTAGAGCTATTTTTTGCCACAAAAAGGAAGTAATTTGGTTGTGTGCATGTTGACACATTTTTCTATCAATGTGGTCAAACTTAAAGGCATTTGCTTATGACAAACCTAAAATTTAAATTATTTGCAATGGAGGAAATAGTTAACGCATGTCAAGTATTTTTTTCCTGCAGAACTAGTTCTTACCCATTGCCACGACTACTGCTTTGGTTTCATGTCCCTCGCTCCTTTTTTTTGAAAGTGGCCATTTCTGGCTTTCATTTCATAAGCAGAAGAGAGCGGGAAAAATACATAGTCTGATCAAGTGATCGGTGGATTGGAGAAGAGAGTACATAGCCAGCCTAACGAGTGTGTAAGCTGGCGAGGAGGGCCTGATTTCGTTATTTTCACGGCACGTCCCCGAAGGGGTGCGCTATGCATTTGGCTCTGGTGATCCTCCACTGCTCCATGTCGCGACAGCAGGCCACAGTGATGCTGCGGGCGCATGGTGCTTTTCCTATGAAGGTGCACGCGTTTGGCTCTAGCCAGATTTTCCAGGCCACCAATGTGAGCAGTGATCTGGTACCCTTCCTCGTGCCTGGGGTGGCTCCGTCGGTGATCAAACGAACCCTCTCGGTGGTGGATCTCCCCGTGCTCCAGGTGGAATGGCTCAAGGAGTGGTAGCCGAGCCAGGTTGCCACCTCGTTCCAGACCTGAATGGCCACGGTGCACTCCCAGAACAGATGCGACAAAGTCTCGAGGTTGCGGAGACATAGCTGACAGAAGTAGCTGTTGCACTACAAAAAAAATACACATCCGTGACATTTTGGGCCGAACGAAAACTTTTTCTGTCATACATATGACACTTCTATGATGATAATTGTGACAAAACCCGGTATCATCATAGATGTGGTGGGCTCCTACTTCTATGACAAAAATCATGACAGAAAATGGGCTTTTCGTGTTGGGCGGGCTGGAGACGCAGCTGCATGACATTCTTTGGGCCGTCTATGAAGGAAAAAACCGTGGTAGAAGCGAGGGGAAGGAAAATTTCAGGGAGTTTCCGGTTACGGTGGAAGGTCGGGGGCCGAGCGATGCGCGTTTCTCTCATACACGTACGCGCACGTGTGCGAGGCGTTGGCTCTAACTGAACCCAAGCGAGGCGTTGGGCTCTAACTGAACCCGAGCGATTGCACTGCAGGCTATGCGTTACTGAACCCGAGCGATCGATCGATGGCTGTTAACTGAACCCGATCGAGCGATTCTTTCGCTACTGCTGCTAACTGAAGCCGATCGATGCTGCCTCTGGGATGAACAGTGA
>NC_041385.1:255181786-255182584 GCF_002162155.2 Triticum dicoccoides
CGAGGGAGAGGGAAGGCGAGGAGAGGGCGAGGGAGGGAGAGGGCGAGGGTGAGGGCGAGGGCGAGGGCAGCGGCGGCGGTGGATCGAGAGGGAGAGAACTGGCGAGGGGGAGAGGGAAGGGGGGATCGGGCGAAGGGGGGATCGGGCGAAGGGGGGATCGGGCGAAGGGGGATCGGGCCACAATACTAATGGCGCACCTCACTGTGGTGCGCCATTAGCATGTCCATACTAATGGCGCACCTCACCGTGGTGCGCCATTAGTACTTTTTTTATTTCAACTCGAGCCAAAAGGTTATGTACTACCAGAACCTATCCATGTCAAGCCCACTCTACTAGCTCGACTGGTCAGCAGCCAGTTCTCACACCAGGAGGTCCTGGGTTCGACTCCCAGGCTCCACAAATTTTTTTTTATCATTTAAAAAGCTGTTTGATACTTATTTATGTTTAAATATGTTCAAACTTGTTTAAATAATAACAGTAATATTTTTTTATAAGACAGTAGCATTTAAAAAGCTGTTTGATACTTATTTTTTTATAAGACGGTGCGCGCGGTGCGGGGGGTCGGCGGCGGCGGTTGAGTAGGCCGGGGAATCGAGGGTGCAGTGGGTCGGCGGCGGCGGCCGGTGGACTTGGGGGGTGCTCGGCGCCGAGGGGGACCGGATCTGGCGAGGTGGGATAGCGGTCGAGATGGAGGGGGATCGAGGTGGGCTCCACAAAATTTTTTTTTAGCATTTAAAAAGTTGTTTGATACTTATTTGTGTTTAAATATGTTCAAACTTGTTTAAATAATAACAGTAA